>NC_073692.1:131325294-131364294 GCF_029784155.1 Uranotaenia lowii
TTAAAAGGGTAGGTACAGTCCCCCCACAATCATGGGTCACACACAATTATTAGTCACCAATCATTAAAACTGATGATATTTACTAATCTAAAAGAAATTATTTCATATTATTATTTTAAGTTAATCGACAATATCATCAAAATGCATTAAAAAAATTATTTGAGCGTTTGATAACAGTAAAATTGCTGTTTGAATACTTTTTATCATAGGTGAACTATAATCTGTCGAACTATCATATAAAATTCCAATGTTATAAGGTTTACATCTTAAACCGTTAAGCCTCTTATGCGGGTATTTCAAAGATTCCAGCCAAATGAATTGGTCCCATATAAGCACGGTGGACTAGTTTACATTTTCCAAGTAAAACTGAGCGAATGAAATGCGAAAATTCAATAATATTTGGCAAAATAAAAGTGACCCATAATTGTTACAGAATTCATCAAGTTTCACACAATCATGGGTCACTTTTTTGCAGGCAAAACAAAACATTTCTTGGTTGCTAGATCAACCCAATTGCCCCTTGAACGTATACTAGCGAAGAATGCCCCTGAATGTTTGCCAGAAACTTACACCCAAAATAATCTGCACGTAGCGGCTACGTGAAAAACTACATAATTTTGATCCAATTGATTTTCACGTAAATGCTACGAAATCAATACGTAAACGCGTTCCTATAAGAATTCGTTCTTCATGGAGCGCACCTACATTTTACGTGAATTCCAAGTAAGTTCAACGCGATGTGGCCGTGAATGCTACGGGAGATGTTTTTAATACCCGAATGAAATTGAGGTTGATTTTTACTTTCGTATTTTTATTTTTTTTTAATGTTCAAAACAAAACAAGTTAACAATGGAATAAACTTTATTTTCCCAATATTTACACTTACACTACACTTTATAGGAAATTAAAACACTTCACTTCCAGGAACGTTTTTTTGGTTTGTTGAATCCTGTAGAGAAAAGAAAGTATACATGAATGAGAAATTAATAATTTGAATTCAAAATACTTTACCTTGTTCGTAGTTGCGTGATCGATGCGCTGTTGAACCCGGACAGTCATATGTAGCCCATATACGGTAGGACTGCTAACAAAGAACAAGTGTTCCAACGGCTGTAAAAAACAAAACATTTAGAAAATTATAATTTGGCATCATTATCACTTACCAGGAGATCAAGTTAAATCCAATTAAAATGACATGCATTTTCTCTGCTAGGGAAGATTGAGAACGATTAAAAAATCTGATTTCCTTCACTACAGCTAAAAAAATCAACTGAATGTCAATTCCCTTTTCTAATAAGAATTTTAAACACCACGCTCTAAAAAAATGAAAAGAAATGAATTCACTTAGACTTTACGTGAAATTCATGCGCTAGTTACGTAGAAGTAAAGAAATTACTACAGGCACACGTAAAATCGATGGGATGCAACAAAATCTTAGTTTACGTGAAAAATCCCGTAGAAAAAATTTCTAAATTAATTTGGGTGTATTGATTTTCATTTTGATATTCGGGTGTTGCCATGGGCTTCTATGTGACTAATAATTGCGGGCAATTTGACTAACAATTGTTACAAGCTACAATTTTGACCCATAATTGTTTTTGAAAAACGTTGATTGTATTGGAAAATTATGTTATTTTTTAACAAAATTGAAAATAAAAACATATTTAAAATCAAAGAGGAAGTATTTAGTGATTGAAATTCATGCAAAGCTTGATATTTGGTCCACTAACACCCGAATAAACGAACATTTTGTGGTGAAAGGATACGTTAATTGACTAATGATTGTGGGGGGACTGTACATTAAATTTCGACAGGAGCTAGTTTTCGACAGATTTTCAATTAAAGGTTTATCTTCCTATTTGGTTGCTCAAGCTACTTATGTTCATATTTTTCTATTTTTGTTCTCTCAATTTATACTTAATATGTTGAATATGAAAATCATTTTAAATAAGTTGTTTAATAGCAGTAATCGTTAATTTAATAGTAGCATTCTATATCACCTGTTAAATTAAATGCCATCGACCAAATAAGGATGGTTTTGAATTATAAAAGTACTTAGCTTTTGTTCAAATAAAGGAAACATAAAAGTAATCAATGAATGTGAAGGAATCAGTTAATTATTTTTTATTTAACTTTACGTTTATTAAGCATCACTTAAATATAAAAGTAATAATTTGCCAAGAGTCAGTTTCAATTAAATTATATGCGGAAAGGGGATATGGGAGGAAATAGGAAGTGGAAGGATATGAATAAGACGAGAGATGCAACAATTCATATTGCTTTGCAAACAAAAAAGGTTGAAATGTTCTTGTCGAAAACTAAAATTTTTGGTGTCGAAAACGTAAATTGAATGTCGAAAACTCTAGGGATGAATGCCTCCTGTGGCTTACTCTGAACTTTAAAATGCTGTTGATTACTGAAAATTACATGAAAGCTCCACAATAGGGGTATTGGGCTAAAGGGCTAAACTATAAGAAGTCGAATCTAGCTATCTGACGCCATCTTGAAATCCAAGATGGCGGCTTCCATTCAACTTTAAAATGCTGTTAATAACTAAAGATCCCATGAAACCCCACAATATTGGTATTGGGTGAAAGGGCTAAACTAGAAAAAGTCGAATCTTGCTTGTTGATTTTATCAACAGTCCTTAAAATGACATAGAGTTATACAATATCCTTCCGTTTGCTTCCATTTTCCAGTATCCAACAATCAGTCCCTCTACATTGAGCTGGCCAACGGTGGCCACCTAGGGTTCTACGAGGGTGGCCTAATTTACCCGAATCCGGTGACCTGGTTGGACCGAGCCCTGGTAGCCCTGATCGGTGGTATCGTGATGTCCCATAACGATCTGCTGGTAGCCAAAGACACCCAGCAAATGGCGTCTGCCGTCATCTAAGATTTACCTCAGCCATTCCTCTCGCCGACGCCTACTCCATCGCTGCTGCTTTCATCACCATTGGACTCATCATTATCACCGTTTCACCAGCAAGTGGGCATCATTCGATGGTTGCGCCATTGGGTATTCTTACCGTTGGTAGCCCTGCCTTCGACTCCTTCACCATGGGGCGTTCTGGTGGCCGTATTGAAGTTGCTGCTGTCTGCATTCGGTCGGAAGCAGAAAATCCCGGAATTTGACACTTCAGCGACCACAACTCCTCTACCACAACAGCAGGATTAGCAAGGCGCTCTAGTTTTATTTTCCAAAACTTATTCTTTACCAAAGGCGAAGGGTGGCAGATATTCGGTAGTTGATTCCAAATTTTTCATGCATTAGTCCAGACTTCCTGAAAACTAACGAAAGTTACAACTACAAATTTAAGTTATTTTAATTGAAACTATGCGAATGTATTAATAACTTGACTTGTTTTCAAACTTAAAGAAAAGAAACCATCTCATATATCTACTTATTTAAAACCAGAATAAAAAAATCATTAAAACGCACTCGTTTGTTCAAAGCTGTGTTCACAACCGCTTCAAAAGTACTATGATTCGATTTTATTGTGATAATTGAATGTAGTTGTTTGCTTAGTCGAAGACAAAATTAAAATAGGTACATACAACATGAGCGTGTAGCAGTGTGTGATTGTTTCTCTCGACAGTTGATACCATTCACTAAGCAACGCATTTATAAGATTTAGACCCCGGAAAATCAACTAACTGCGTTCAAATTACTTTAGTGTGTCAGGAGGTGTATTTTGATGCACTTTAATTATAATGATAGAGACTGTATGTTAATAAGAAAAAATAAAAGTAGCTTTTAATTTATATCGGCATGTTCTTATGAAGACCATTCGCTAATAAGTTCGATCGAAGATCATTGTTTGATAATGTCATAACTGCAAGAAAAACACCATAACCAGTTGGCAATAAAACAAAATGCTTTCCTCACAAACACTCGTACATACCACTATCGTTAATGAAATCTATTTTGTACCAGACTTTATTGTAACTTATATCTTTTATCCTAACGAAAGAAACGAAAAAACACATTCATTTTACTATCGTTGTCAAACACATTGTGTACTCGAATCAAGGGCCCCACAGAGCTGCTCATAATCTTCCGACGAGCTTGGATTCACTCGCTAGTTTTTTTTATTTTCTTATTCTAGAAAGGATATCCTAACAACAAACCGAAATCGGACACAAAGAATCCCAACCGCTAACAACCCGTTCAATAGAATTACACATTAGGTACCATATTTTCGAACGTTGTTACCACAATCAATCTGATAGAAAAAAAAAACCCGAATTAGACTAGTCCAATCGATTCCAATTTGATGTACGTATACAAATGATGAAAAAAAAAACTAGTTCTCCTCGGTGTAGCTAAATGGGTAATTTTATACACATAACAACAACAATAAAAAAGCAACAAAATCCTTATATCCGGCAGCATTGAATAATAGCATTTTGTAAAAGTACCGTTCGAGTGTCCTCGCGGCTGTAAGATAGGGACACACTGGCACGCACGAGATTATATCGGTTTTTGAAATGAATATTGTTTGTTTGATATCGAAGGCAATCGATTTGCGCAAAGGAAATTGTTATTCAATAATGGATAAGAGCTGGAACCATCTGTTGAACAACACAGGTGATAGTTGGACGCAAAATTAAACTATTTCTCATTAAATGGTGCTTTTTCCTTTATGGGATTTGTCACTGTCGACTGTTGTGTGAGCAGATGGTGTTATCACCTTATTCACATCGAGACGGACAAAATATGTAGCTTTACGATAGAGCATTGTGAATTGTTTTATGACAAAGGAAATTTGAGAAAAACAAATAAAATGTAATGTATTTGTGTATTAAAACGAGTTTTATTAACTTCAGAATGTTTCAATATCACAAATCTTTGATATCCGACAGCTTTGAAAAATCAGCACCGAAAAAAATATTCCGTTCTTGAAAAGGCAGAACCCATTTCTCTGAAACGTATGAGTCACAAATAGCGGGAAAAACATATCACATTTTTCTCCACATGCACTATAGAAAGAAAAACGGCTGTGTATGGTTTTGATTTTTTCACGGGATTGAGAAAGTGTTACAGCTTTATTAGAGCAAATCACCTGAAAAATTAGACATGAGAATAAAACGTGAGAATTGAGAAGTGATAACGAATAAGTGATGAGTGGACAAACAGTGAGCTAAAATTTGAATAGAGTGAATTAAAAGTGCAGATGATTGATTCCATTAAAGTAAGGAATGATAAATATTTAATCAAGCACAATCCGAAAATTGTGGTTGAAAAGGTGGTAAAGAAGATCTATTTTTTTGTCTGCGCTATATAAAGTAAACAATTTGTACAAAGTAAACAATCTGTGTTTATGAAAAAAAACCGACAGTAAGAAAAAGTTTAGAAAGACATTTTTTACCTATAATTTTGAACCAAGTTTTCAATCTGCTTAAATGACAATTATTCAATTCATTTATGAAAGTATTTAGCAAATACTTGAAATAATCTGGTAAAATTATACCCGTTTTGAAGATGTTAAAGACTAAAAACATTGATGATTGGGAAATGGTGTGTTTGATTCATTGATCTCATTATTCAACCTTTTATTTCAACAATGGAATCAATTGTGAAGGTTAAAAAAACCTCATATAAATGATTATAAATTATTGAAAAAAAAAACTATTTATCCTCTGATGATTGATAAAAACATACGATTTTTCAATTCATTGCCAAGTTAAATTTTTAAAGTTTTTTCTATTAGGCCTTTTACAATGTTTGTCAGTCAGATTAGTTTATGAGGAGTATAAATTTAGTAAAAAGTAGCCGGATAAAAGAATTATAGTGTGATAAAAAAAACAATCAGACGAGAGGAACATCACTGATTTACTAAAAGAAATTGTCCCTCTATTTTCTTCCCCCCGCCAAACGTCCCTATTTGAATTAGATTAGAACGACAAAATTGTTCAGCGGAAAATTTCTTTTGGAGAATCTATAAATTGGCCCAAAAACCATCAGCAGGCTCGGTTCCACAGAAGAAACAAAAATGATGTTGATTTTTCAGAACAAAATATTTAACTTTCTCACACCAACCAAGAAGTTCCAATTTACACATGTAAACTTTACTTCAAAATTTAGCAAAAAATCATGGATTAATTTTGAACCAAAGCGAAGCTTTTTAGACCCCAAAGCTTGAGAAATTCATATGACCTCAAATTGATTCAGTCTGTCGTGTAGACATGTCCGCAATTTGGAATCGATAAGCCCCACCTGGCCTGGGGAACAACACCACACAAAACAACGCCCCACTAGACTTGCTCACACGCGACATTTCAGGCATTTGAGGGCCTAACAGGCAAATAAATTTAGCTTCGCTATTAGTGGAAACTGCCTGTGTAATTACAGGGTGACAAAAAGTGCTGTCACACTTTTTTTTGGGGTCGCCTGCAGCCTATACGTTGCATCTTTCTGGTGCCATCTATATGTCAAATGAAAGTGCTAACTTTGCTGCCCACAGTGGCAGAGTTTCATTTCTGTGCAGTTTGTGTACATTAAGTTGTGAGTGGCAGAGTTGAGAGCAGCTGTTATCGCTGAATATGTGAGAGGGTACAAACCCGGACACATATTCAACACATTCAAACAACTAAAACCGCTCGTAATCAACCGGAAAGTCCATAAATCGATACCTAGAGACCAGAGGCACCGAGGAGACACGATCTGGAGACACGATCTGGACGACCAAGGTCTGTGAGAACTCCAAGGTTGAAAAAGATTATACGAGACCGGACGTGCGCGCCGCTTGCGACGGCTTTCCGAGACGTCTGAAGCTGGTTCGATCAGAGAAAGGTGGTGTAATTCCGAGATATCGTCTGTGAAGTATCTTGATGAGTTACTGAATAAAGCTATGAAAGTCAGATTCTGATATTCATCTTATTCTGTGAAATATGGCTCTGTGTGGCCGGACTTTTTTGTCACCCTGTATGTATTCCACCAATTATTGAATAAAATGAACTAAATAAACTTTTCCGACTACGGTTTTGACACACGCGTAAAAAAAGCGCCCGATTCCGCCAACGCCTACTGCTCTCCCGTTAATATTCAAAGAAGATTGCTTCAAAATTCGAACGTTTTTCCTCATAGCACTTCCATAGATCCCAAAAAGTTGATCCTCTGTTTTTGTGGTGCAGTGATAAAAAACCAAATATGTTGTTGTTTTTTTTTTGCCATAGGGTAATCTGTTAAATTTATCATAACTTCGGAAAAATTAAAAATTATGAATACTTTTGAAAGTCTAGCTACAGGAAACAGATATGAAGTGCGTTCTATACAGTTCTTATTGATACTTTCAAGCTCCAAAATAAGTCTTAACGACCTTGTATTCGGCTTCTGGCGGCCTTTTAATTCGCCTTCAAAAAAATTGAAAAATTAACAAAAAAATCTCTCTCTATCTTAATTGCACCCTTGGCATTGGCATTGGCACCGGCATATCACCTGCTCTGGATTATTTACTATGTTCAGTACATGGTGCCGCCATGATGCCACGCGCCACGTTCCAAACTCGACAATTTGTGGTTTGCCGAGATTTGTTCAATTTGCATCTCGATTACCTACATTTTCTACATATATCGCAGAATGGTCACTCAAGTATCAAATAGTTATTGGAAAAAAAACTTGCCTGGCTTGGGGATCCAATCCCGACCTTGGTGGTGAGAATCGAACACGCTATCACAAGACCACGCCTAGATGTTATTCTAGTTGAAATTAAAACTGATGATATGATTTCGTAGCAAACCTGCAGGCGCACTCGCCCATCCAGACAGCCAGCCAGCCAGGAAGAAAGCACCTCAATGCACTTTTGGTGACTTAGTAAATTCTGTTTTGAGTACTTTTGTGCCCTTTATGTGACTTAAGTCCCTTACAATGTACATATGAATCACTTCTCCACCTTTCAAGTTCATTAATGAGTACACATAGTTTACTCAAGGGAATTGGGCAGTTGATTCTCTTTGTCAGCCAATGTATAATTTTCAAAGCCTCTTCAAGTCTTTAGTCAAATAAAAGGCACAAAAGTGCTCAAAACAGGATTTACAGAGTCACAAAAATTGCATTGAGGTGCTTTCTTCCTGTCTGGTTGGGCGGGTGCGTCTGCAGGTATGCTACAAAATCATATGATCACTTCGAGTTTTAGTTTCATTTAGAACAACATCTAAGCGGAGTCTTGTGGTAGCGTGATCGATTCTCAACATGAAGTTCGGGGTACGATCCCCAAGCCGGGCAAGATTATTCAATAAGTAATTTGATACTCGAGTGACCATCCTGATGCAAAATATGAAGAACATGTTAAGCAATTGAGCAGCAAATTGAACAAATCTCAGCAAAATTTGGAATCCAGCGCGTGGCATCATGGCGGCACCACGAATGACATGAACATAGTAAATAATGAAAAGAAGGTGATATGAACCGATGCCAAGAGTGCAATTGAGATAAAGAGAGAATTTTTTGCTCCTTGCACGATTTTTTAGAAGCTGAATCAAAAGGGGGACACGAGATGTGAATATTGCTCGAGAAGGACCTGCGGAGCGTGATCTGGCGTAAGTGAGATGACCGCGAAATTGGACAACGGCTGCCATGGATCGAGAGAAATTTAGAAATTATGTTCATCGAGTTATGTCATGAGACGGAAAACTATGTGAATCATAATGGCTAAAAATACCGATTTTTGTTTAAAAAACACCTGAGTTTAAGAAAAAAAAAATTTTTCGGTAAAACTTTCCAGTATTTCTGTAATGTTTACCGGTATTTCGGTGATAATTACAGACATTTTGGTAAATTCTATAAGTTGTTCGGTAAATATTATTGAACCTTTACAGTTTTTCAGGGAAAATCACTAGTATTGAGGTAATAAAGCATGGATCACGACAAATCTGGACGCACTGTTTTTTATACCATAGCGCTCATAGTTGTCGGATCTGGAATTTTTTGACAGTACTTTGTTCGGAAATGTTTCCTCTATTAGGGCTGAAAATTTCATTAAGATTCGCTTTGTTCCAAAAAAAAAAAACACGTGATGGAAGCCGCGAGACGAAAATTAATTTTGGACACTCAAGCCAAAAACCCGACGCCCGACGTGGTCGGGTTCAAAAATCGCGAAATCGTTAAAAATGGTCCAATCAACCGTGTGCAGCGTTCTCAAACGTTTCCGTGAGATGCATACTATCGATCGGCAGGTTCATACCAAGCGTCATAGTGGAATTACCATGGACCGAGTGAATTTTAGGAATTATGTTCGTCAAGTTATGTCGTGAGACGGAATACTATCACCCTTATTCTTGTTTACGGCGTATCTGTCGTTCGTTCGAACGGATACTTTCCATCGAATTCGAAAAAGGTATTCTTGTTTTCGTTCGAACGCGATACGTTCGATGTTGGTGTTACCAGATGAATTTCTAGATTTCGTAGTCCAGAGATCTGTCAAAATCACGTGCTAATCATGTAAACAACTGTTGATTTTGTAATGTAGTGAAATTTTGACTTGTCGGATCAGCGCACGTAAAGGCCAAAATTAATTGCCATGACCAGACCGGATCAGGTGGAAAGGCAACGTCGGGACCGCTTCAAGTTCCGGCTAGTCGAATTCATCGGCTCCTTAGAAAAGGCATATATGTAGAATGAGTCGGAATGGTGTCCTGGTGAGTAAAGTGCTGGAGTTGGTCGGAAGCGCCGTACGTGACCACGTAGCATCCAGAATCATCACAACAGGGACAACAAGCAGGTCAGGCCCAATACAAAATTTCCATCAGCAGCAGCAGCAGCCGCGACCAGTTGAGATTGGGGCTGTTTCGATTATTCAAAGAGGCGGAGCCGATACCAGTCGGTGGTGAGGGTGCTGCATCTGCGGAGCTGCCCCGACGAAGGAGAGAAGTTTCAGAACTAATTGCAGAACTCCGATAAAAAAATAAATACCTAGTTGAATTAAAAATGATTTTTAGAATCTTACATTTATGTTTTGCAAAATTTCTCATGAAAAATTTAATTATTTTTATCCTTCTTTTGAATCCATCAGTTATATCATACACTGGCAAACATTCTATCAACAATCGGGTCAATTCGATCAAATCTAAGAATTTTGAGCCACACAAAAAGGTACCCTTATGCCAGCCAGTGATAATGAAGGCGCGGTGCTATTTGTGCTGTTGAAAGGATTAAAAAAGCGCATAGGGGAGATGAGGGCATAACGAGCACCTAGGGCATAATGAGCACCCCTTTTTTCTACATAAGTACGTATTTTCTTAAACAAATTTTCATAAGGACTTGTTTCGTATTACCCATAGTATTAATTTTTCACCAAAAAAGAAATATCCTTGTCATCTTTACAGAAATATTAAATAATAACCCGCTAGGTTCTCAAGTGACGAAAATATTTTAATTTTTGAGCACCACCAAATAAGCTTTTATGACCTTTAAATCATCTTGATCTGAAATGTACGCACTGCAACATGATCTACACATTGTTTCTCAATTTTCAACATCATAAAATTTTTGATTTTTCACTTTAATCAATTTTAAAACGCTTTTTTACTTTAATTTGTTCACTAGAAGCGAACAGAGCACTATCAATGAAGGCATAATGAGCATTTTCTGCCAGGGAATCTAGCAGCGAATTCAACTCGATGAAGTCAACTGAATAATAGAGCTACAGCTTGGCTTGTTTCGTCTGTCGATTTGGCCAATTGGTAAGGTGTCGGAGAGGTAATCAGTAGACTCGAGTTCGATTCCTGTTCGAGGGGATTTTTTTTTGCACATACCATTCATGATTGATTTTCTTTATTGTTACATTATACGGCTAATAGCATCAAAGCATCATCCGTCAAACAAACCACCAGAAACATAATGTATGAGCATTGAGCATGTGTTAATCCTTTGAATTCTACAAACAGACCTAGATTATTTTGTTATTGCTTTGTTTGATGAATCTACGCCTCACCGTTTAGTGAAATCAGGATCATGAATGATAAATGAAAAAAAAAAAAATAACCTCGACCAGGAATCGAACTCAAGCCTACTGATTACCTCTCCGACATCTAACCAAAAGGCCATATCGCCAGACGATACAAGTTAAGCTGTAGCTCTATTACTCAGTGGACTTCATCGAGTCGAATTTGCTACTAGAATCACCGGCAGAAAACGCTCATTATGCCTTCATTAATGGTGCTCATACTGCCTCGGGGGGTTACTCATTATGCCTCTACAGTGACTGGTTTTCAGCTTTCGGCAAACATTTTTAAAATGCATTTTTAAACGTTTTTGTCTACTTTTTCAAGTTTCATCCAGTTAGGCAATAGACTATTTGAGTGTCTGAACACGAAACAATGATGTAATTCACATATTACAGCTGTTCTCTATTGTTAAATAAGCATTTTCCTTAAGGTGGCCATTATGCCCCCATCTCCTCTAGTTCTGACGAGTTTAATGTATAAATAAAGTTGTGCATTTTGAATCAAATAATTAGTTTTGTATTTCAAACCACACAATTTTGCTTTTTGATACTTGAAATAAAGTATTTTACCTCACAACATATAATTAATTATGAATGAAAACTGTTCTCAACTCCACAAACGGGCCCTGTTCGCAGCATCAGACTCGCGTTTGTCGGCCCATAGAGGAAAAACGTTCGAACGAAAACGGGAATGCAAAGTTTTGTTCCAACGAACGATGTTCGAAAGATCGAACTGTTCTCATTCGAAAACAAGAATACAAAATTGCATAACTTCCGAACGAATGTCATTCGATCGAAAACAAGATTAAGGGTGTATGTAAATAAAATAATAAAATAAATAAAAATAATTGTGGAATTAAGAATCGGAAACTGCATTTGAAGGTGTTGAGAACGATCAAGGCAAACACAGTGTAGTCGGACTACGACATCGCCGAAATTCAATGCCGACCAGAGCACCGTCAGAAGGATTCGTCTGCGCGAAGGAATACGACCTTATCGGACCAGTAAGCAACCAAACCGGACATTGAAGCTGAATTTACTTAGGAGGAAGTTAGGAATTAAAACAACAAGGTTCTAACGAAGTAAGACGAATGCATCCTCATGAATGACGAAACGTACGTGAAGATGGATTTTGGGCAGCTTCCTGGCCAAAAATTTTATAAAGCCACTGCAGTGTTGCACTGCACTGGTCGAAGTGATGTCCCCGGCAAGTTCGAATTCGTTTTTGCTGATAAGTTTGCAAAAAAGTGTTTGATCTGGCAAGGTATTTGCAGCTGCGGACGAAAACCCCGGTTTTTGTGAAAAACAAGACCATGGACTCCGAAATGTACCAAAAGGAGTGCCTGAAAAACGTTTTTTTTTTTTTGTACATTAGATCTCACAAAGGACCAGTAAAATTTTCGCCAGATTTGGCAAACTGCCACTACAGCAAAGAGGTACTACATTGGTATCGAGCCAACGAGTGGATTTTGTCGAAAAGGGCATCAACCCCCCCAACTGCCCTCAATTCCGCCCTATCGAAAAAGAATGAAGATGAAGAAGAATGGTAGAACGACTCGGGATGCAACAGAGATGAAGAGATTGTGGAACAAAATGGCCGCTGAGATCAGCTAATAGGGTGTGCAAACTATGATGAGTGGTACTCGACGAAAAGTTCAAAATTTCATCAAAAAAACATTCAACAAAAAACATTTTTTTATTATTTTCCTTTAAAGTGCAATACAAATCCTACATTTTGAGTACAAAACATTTTTATTTCGTTTACATAGCTCCAAGATAGACCCTTTTTAATGCGTCCAGGTTTAACGTGATCCATGCTTTACAACCACACGCTTAAGAAAAATTAACAAAACGGATCTAAATCATCCATCAAATCGGATTTAAATCATTCACGCATGATTTATGTGGAAGTGAAGACGTTAATACCAGATCTTCCTTCATACACTGTGCTTACTACAAGACACACGTAGAATCGATATTTTGTAGTTAAATCTAAGTTTACGTGAAAATCCCGTTCAAATAATTTTTAAATTATTCTGCGTGTAGGCAATTCAATGAAGGCTAAATTTCATTTTTTTTGTAGTTAAAATTTAATGAGTATTGTAAACAAAATTAGGCTCTTAATTTAAGCAGCATAATTAATTTTTATTGTTTTTCGGCTTTAGTCAACCCCCTGGCAACTTGACGTTTCCCATACAAATCGCGTGTGCCAGTTTTTTCTGGTTCTCTGGTTCTGTCAAATCGAAAATCGAGCTAATTAACATGTCGGAAGGACGCATCTTGAAATATGTTTTCTGTAACTGATTCAATAACTAAAAAATGTTTTGAATTTGGAACTTTTTGCTATGTTTTATGTGAAGTGAATCTGTTTTCAAAAGTTTAGTCCAAAAAAACAAGTAGAGCGTTAATTTGTGTGTCCTACATAAGGTATAAAAGTTCTGGACTACTTCAAATAATTTACTGATATCCGGCAGTTCTTGGGACAAGTTTACCTTCCATTGAAACTGTTGAAGACACTCAAGCACAATAAATGTAAAATACAACATTACCGCATCAATCATTAAGTGATTGCCATAAGCTGCGATGCATATGAAAATTTTAAAATGACAAAACAATCACATTATAGCAGAGCTATTCCCATTTTATAGAAAAACTGTTCCTACACAATATATAAATCGGTAGAATATTGAATAAGATTAACAATTTCGGTTAAAACTTTTTTTTATTCATTCGAAAGTTATGAATTCGCCTGATTCGTACCACATTTAATAGTGTGCCCTTTTCATATGCATGACTCGAAAAGTATGTAAACGAGCGGCACACACGCGACATCTGCGATTTTGAAACAGACACACGAAACTCGACCAAACTGTCAAGTTGCCAGGGGGTTGGCTTTAGTACATTAAGGACCGCGATGTTGTTTTTTTTTGGACCGCGAAGAAATTCAGCATTTTTAGTATGTATGAGCCACCAAAAGGGTTGTGTTTAATTTTGTAGAGTTTCATTATTAATTTTAAATCATTTGAGTTTTTTCCGAACGGCCTTAGCGATTGACAAACCAGCAATATTATGAAGGTGTTTTGTATCCTTTATGATCAAGAAAATTCGTTAAAACAGTCAAAATGGAGACTGATCAATGTTACCCCAAAGCAACAAATTCTAAACAAAGACGAAATCGGTTTTTTCATCAAACTTAAAGTAGTCTAACTAATTTCTGCAACAATTTATGACGTTTATAGGAGTCCAGAACTGATTTTAAAAATATGAAAAATGCCACATTCCCCTTAACAGAAAAAAATAATCGAAAAATATTGAAAAAAGTGATCAATCTTACCCAGTATTACGGTACAGAAAAAACTATTTTGGCCAGAACGTGATGTTTTTGTTTATTATGTGGAAAATAACATTGGCGGCTTTATCATTAGATTGCATTCTCATAACGCTACTTGGCTCCATATGCGCCTGTTTCGCACAAAAGAAAATAATACCAATAAAAGGTTGTTCACTATTACAATTGAAATAAAACTTATTCTTGAAAAAGAATTTAAAAAAAGAACATCGGATCACCTGCGTTTTCTACGGCTCTGGTGCCAAATTTATACTTTACCTCAAACCATGAACAGAGATTACAGAAAAGAATCGGTAGGTACCTATTTTAATAGAACAACCAACGGTCATAAGGTAAGTAGGTAAGTAGATAAGCATGCAATCAAATGCAGATTTTTCAGCCAAACTCCTCGCTTGACTGCGTCCATTTGAGTTGAACCGAAAACAAACAAAATTGTAAATCTCTTCCAAAATCGTTCATCAAGAATCGTTTGAATTACAGTTGAACGAACTTATTTATTATTATAGGTTTCGGAGGTTTATCATCCCGAAACAATTAGCTTATTCAGCCTTATTCAGCGTATTTTGTTATTGTTTTTTTTTTTTGGGTTTGCGAATGTTCTCTGAGATAGGAAGTCGTTTGTATGATTCACCTTAAATTTAGGAAGTTTTTTTTTCAATTTTCACTCGCTTAAGTTTGTCATGGAAACCAAGTTTAACTAGATATCGCAAAATACTTCATCATCTTTGGTTGCTGTTTTATATCCAGCTATCTTAATCTTTGCTGCCACAAAACCAATCTAGCTAGGGCACTGTAACTTTCCCTTACTTGATACGCGCCGACTTGCTCAGTCGGTGAGCGACTGTTATTGCAAAAGCACGTACCTAAAGTAACTGTTGCGAGTACACAACAAACTACTCTACAGGGAACTGGTAGCCAGTAGGTACTCAGCATTGAAAATAAATGTTTTGAAGAAAGGGAACACCGTTAAGTTTTGAAGGACTGTTTCTGTGAGATAAGCGAAATGGCAGCCGATAAACCTGCAGGTAAGCGTAAGCTGTTCAAAGTTTAAACCATAAGATTAACTTTAATCGAATTTTGATCTGTCGCCCATGTTTTTGCTTCGACTGCACAGCAACGAACTACATAGCTACATTGCTAAATGATGCGGCAACTATCCCGATCGACGCAGATGTAAACACGTACGAGATTCACCACCCGCCCTGGTTTGACGAGAACAAGTTCAAGAGGTGAGTTGCGCTCAGAGTGATCTGCTGCTGATGATGATTTTTTATCACCTCAACCCTGCTTTTAACAATTTAATTCAACTCTTCCCCACCCACTCGTTGAAAAAAAAACAGGGGGCAAAAGTTTTACCACGCAAATCTGACCGGTGCCATCAATGGGGCGCTAACCGGCCTGATATCGATTCTGGCGATTCCTTCCATTTTGGATGTGCTCATTTTTACCGGACAATCCTCGACCCCGATGACGGCCTTCAAGCGATACGTGCTCACGATTCTGCATACCCTGAATTGGTACAGCCATGATCTGAAACCGGGAACAGAGTAAGTGTTGCATGATCATTTTTTACTGTGTTCTATCAGTTTTGCTTTTGAGGCTAAAATACTAAGTCGATAAAACCTCCAATACAAATTTGAAGCAAGACGACACGATTTTATGGAGCTATCCTTGTATGTAAATTTTCGTAACGACCTCATATGTTTGTAAACTTAAGTGAGACTGATATAACTAAAATGAAGCAAAAACATTGGCGCGTCGAATAATGCGAGCATGCAGTGAGTCGATGCTGTGAAGTTGGGTAGGTAGTTGTTTTCTTTTTTTTTCGAATCAAAAAATGCCTTTCATTCTTTTTTTTTTTTGGTCATATAATATAGTATTTGTTTATAATGTCAAGCTTTGAAAAAAAAAGAACTTTATTCAGAATGAATTGTCTAATTTTATGAAGAGATTAACCACCGTAATTTTTGTTTGTTACTTTGATTTATCGGCCTAGCGGTGAAAAGTGATGTCCTTTTTAGTAGGGACATCTAAAGATTATGAAATTTTTATATAGATGGATAGAAGGTTAGAAGAAATGAAAGATGGTGAAAATGAGCGGGTAGAATTTGTCTAGAAGGACATCACTTTTCACCGCTAGGCCGATAAATCAAAGTAACAAACAAAAATTACGGTGGTTAATCTCTTCATAAAATTAAATAACTTTGGCCAAAAAGAAATAAAAACACGACAGCATAGCATCGGTGGTTGGTCACTATCAGACTATCGACCGTACCGTTTCGCATGCAAACCCCGCATGTAACGAATGCGAAGATAACAAACTGAGAAGACTTAAACATCGATAGATGCGTTTCTGAGTTAAAGGGAGCTTATCTGAGCGATCACATACCATCTTTTTGTTCGTCCGCACTACAAGTTCTCGCTTGTGGGGCGGACCACGCTAAGCCTACTAATGTGTGGTGGTAGATGCAACTCTATCTGTATCTACCACTTCATAGTAGTAGGCTCGTGAGGAACAAAAATTTGGTATGTGATGGTAATGCTTCTAGACAAATTCTACCCGCTCATTTTCACCATCTTTCATTTCTTCTAACCTTCTATCCATCTATATAAAAATTTCATAATCTTTAGATGTCCCTACTAAAAAGGACATCACTTTTCACCGCTAGGCCGATAAATCAAAGTAACGAATTGTCTAATTTTCGTCTTTTTTATTACTTTAAACCATTTAAATATTTTACACATGGAGAGATATACCTTCTCGAACCAATGCACAATGGACAAAAAAGTGTAAACCGCGAAGAAATCCAATATCTGCTGTTCTACAGGTAAAAAAGTGTATAAAAAAAAATAAAAATATCTGGGAAATAGGTTGGATATAGTTTCAACGCCATACGACCTTGCGTTACAATTAGGGTTTGTTTAGATATTCATTTCAACTCACTAACTTACTTCAAAAAGTTTCTGATGACTTTCATATCTACTACTATTCTTATCCGATTGTTACTTTTTTTATGCAAATCTTACTAGTGCAGCTTTCTTGAATTCTGATCTCGTTTTTAAGGATTTTAATTGGCTAGGAAGATTATTCCAGTTCGAGATGCCTCTAAAGAGAAACGAATTGTTGTAATAAACTGAAAAATGCGATGGGATAACAAAATTAATATTTCTAGAATTTCTTACAGGAATAAATAAACTTTTAATATAATGTGGGCCTCCACCATAAAGTATTCTTTGGATAACAACGCAAGATCTAGGGGAGATGAGGGCATAACGAGCTCCCAGGGCATAATTAGCACTCCTTTTTTCTACAGAAGTACGTATTTTCTTAAACAAATTTTCATAAGCACTTGTTTCGTACTACCTTTAGTATAAATTTTTCACCAAAAAAGAAATATCTTTTTCATCTTTACAGAAATATTGAATAATAACCAGCTAGGTTCTCAAGTGACGAAAATATTACAATTTTTGAGCACCACCAAATAAGCTTTTATGACCTTTAAATCATCTTGATCTGAAATGTACGCACTGCAACATGATCTACACATTGTTTCTCAATTTTCAACATCATAAAATTTTTGATTTTTCACTTTAATCAATTTTAAAACGCTTTTTTACTTTTATTTGTTCACTAGAGGCGAACAGAGCACTATCAATGAAGGCATAATGAGCGTTTTCTGAAGGGGAATCTAGCAGCGAATTCAACTCGATGAAGTCAACTGAATAATAGAGATACAGCTTGGCTTGTTTCGTCTGTCGATTTGGCCTATTGGTAAGGTGTCGGAGAGGTGATCAATAGACTCGAGTTCGATTTCTGTTTGAGGTGATTTTATTTTTGCACATACCATTCATGATTGATTTTTTTTTATTGTTACATTATACGGCTAATAGCATCAAAGCATCATCCGTCAAACAAAACACCAAAAACATAATGTATGAGCATTAGACTAGTTCACTTTTCGGTTTTTTTCGCAGATCAAAGCCGGACTTATATGGGTTGTTCCTCATGCATTTTCAAATAATTCTGACAATTTCGAGATCATTTGAACTAAACTCTGTTCTGCGCAATGAGTTTTCGTGAAAAAAATCGATTTTTCTTGAAAATATTCTTATGAGAGTTCTAGCAAGCCACTGTTATTATAATATGCTAATTTTATGTTGCATCGTGGTTGATATTATAACCATTTTTATGAATCTGTTCTAGAAAATCGTTCAAAACAAACCGAAAAAATTTAAAAAATCATAAACAACCAACTTGTACAGAAATTTTACTCACAAGTTGAGAGTTAAAAATCTGTAGGAAATCAGAAAAAAATATGTTTCACAAAATCTTTTTTTGTAAAGCTAGCCCTCTTTATTACCTTTCTATTGATGTAATAAATATACAAATTGGTTGTAAAGCGTTCAAATTATTTAAAGATGTTTGCAACAAATTTGATTTGATAAAATATTTTTCATTCAAGTTTGCTCCACACCAACTTGTGCACAAGAAAGGATATTTTATTCAATCAAGTACCCCATGACGGGGCCAGGAGTTAAATAAAAAGCGCGCGCTTTGATCAAATTGTAAGCAAGTCCTCTTGATGCCACGTTTTTCATGTTGCATGCAGCTAAAATTTGAATAGGAACACAGCTATGTTTTAAAAACTGATGCATAAATATTTGAATAACTTTGCTCCTATTCTTGCGATAATTACATTCTAAGCATCAAATGAATGGTAATAAACAGGGCTATCTTCATAAAAAAAGATTTTGTGAAACATATTTTTTCTGATTTACTACAGGTTTTTAACTCTCAACTTGTAAGTAAAATTTCTGTACAAGTTGGTAGTTTTTGATTTTTAAATTTTTTCGGTCTGTTTTGAACGATTATCTAGAACAGATTCATAAAAATGGTTATAATATCAACCACCATGCATCATAAAATTATCGTTTAATAATAACAGTGGCTTGCTAGAACTCTCATAAGAATATTTTCAAGAAAAATGGTCTTTTTTCACGAAAACTCATTGCGCAGAACAGAGTTTAGTTCAAAAGATCTCAAATTTGGCAGAAATACTTGAAAATGCATGAGGAACAACCCATATGAGTCCGGCTTTGATCTGCGAAAAAAACCGAAAAGTGAACTAGTCTAATAAGCATGTGTTAATTCTTTGAATTCCTAGACCTAGATTATTTTGTTATTGCTTTGTTTGATGAATCTACGCCTCACCGTTTGGTGCAATCATGAAATCAGGTGAAAAAAAATCACCTCGACCAGGAATCGAACTCGGGCCTACTGATTACCTCTCCGACATCTTACCAATAGGCCAAATCATCAGACGATACAAGTTAAGCTGTAGCTCTATTACTCAGTTGACTTCATCGAGTCGAATTTGCTGCTAGAATCCCCGGCAGAAAACGCTCATTATGCCTTCATTAATGGTGCTCATACTCCCTCGGGGGTTTTCTCATTATGCCTCTACAGTGACCGGTTTTCAGCTTTCGGCAAAATTTCTTAAAATGCATTTTTAAACATTTTTATCTACTTTTTCAAGTTTCATCCAATTAGGCAATAGACTATTTGAGTGTTACACATATTACAGCTGTTCTCTATGGTTAAATAAGCGTTTTCTTCAAGGTGGCCATTATGCCCCCATCTCCCCTATATTTGTTAAAATTATCGAAAAGACATCCGATCAGCGTTTTTTGAAGGTGGGAAACACTTGAGAACCTAGACAAGTTGTGAACGTAACGAACGCATGAATTTAATGCTACACGAAGTCTGTTCATAGTCCTAACAGAGCAGTTTGAATAAGCGAAATCTCCATAGATTAACAATGGATATACAGACCCCGTTCGATTTTGCAACATTCGATTTTGGCAACATCAGAGCAAAAACCGTTCGATTTTTGCAACATTAAAAAAAGACGGTTTTTTTGTCACTTTTTTATTTTTTATTTACATTTCAAAATAATCTAAATTAATGTAAAACGTAATATAAGCATGAAATTTTTCAATTCGGCTTATTAATAATAGTTTTAAACTGTAAAAACACGATTTTTTCCATGTTTTACTGCTTAAAACTAATATAATTGAGCCAAATTGAAAAATTTTATGCTAATATAAGATTTTACATCAATTTTGACCAATTTGAAATAAAAATTAAAAATAAAAAAGTAACAAAAAAACCGTTCGATTTTGACAACATTCGATTTTGGCAACATAAAATTTACGGGCGTGTTGCCAAAAACGAACGGAGTCTGTATATAGCTTTTGAATACTTTTAACTTAGTTGCAACGTCAAGGTGTCTAGTGGTAATGTTTAACCTTTTCAAAGAACCATAGATTTTGCCACATTATCTTTTAACCTTCCTATCCCACGACAATTCACGGTCAAAAATAATACCAAGATTTTCAGCATGGTTTGTAAGAGCGATTTCAGAATTTGCCAAGATTAGTGTTGGAGCTTCGGTACTCCTATTTGATCTGCTAAATAATAATGCTTTAGTTTTTGCTGGGTTAATAGGCAAGAGATTTGTACGCAACGTTTATTGGCAACAACTTTTCAGAACAGAAATAGATTTGTACATCATCAGCTAACTTCGGAATACTACAATTTTTAATACTGACGGTAAGTCATTGATAAAAATGGAAAATAGAATCAGACCTAGAATAGACCCTTGAGGAACGCCTGATTCGATAGGTGTCAAATTCGAAAAACAATCATCTTTAAAAACTGCCTGGGAACGTCCTTGAAGGTATGATTTTATCATCTTTGCTGCAGATCCAGAAAAAGAAAATTTAGATATCAATTTTTCAACAAGTTTTTTTATGAGACACCCTATCTAAGGCAAAGTCTATGATAAGAAGTGTGGTCTGTCCTTTTTTGTGAACTTTCATTAAGGTAGTTTCGGTACTATGATAAGCTATAAAACCGGATTGGTTATTACTTAGCAAGTTATATTGATTGATGAAATCCAAAATTTTCTTTTTTACAATTTTTTCAAATATTTTTGAAACAGAACTAAGTAAACTTATTAGTCTTAAATTAGTATGGGAGAGTGGGGAATCATGGGCCACTTTTTTTCGTTGTTCCATAACTTCTTTATTATAGAAGATAAAATTAAAATAAAAAATGGTATGGTTTTCTTTATTTTCAAGGTATCATAAAGTATTTTTTTTAAATTTTTAATAAGTTATTTTCCCCAAATTCTGATTGTTTTAAAAAAAGCAATATTTTTTGGATTTTAAAAAATGGTGGGGAATCATGGGCCACCAAATCCAAATTGACCAAATAACATGCAAAATTTGTGAGTTGACCCAAAACTGTGATTTCCTAATTCATTTCGTTATTTTAAAGCAATTTCAGATGATGAAATAAAAAAGAAAGCTGTGTATGATCGCATAGATTCCAAAACCTGGTTTTGGCAAAATTTATTATATCGGTAGGACAAAATATTTTCATAACTCTTCATTTGGCATAAGAAAACTTTGCAGATAGGTAAAACGTATTTTAAGTTCTGAATGTGTATAAAATCATAAAAATATAGGTGATTCAAGATGTGTGGCCCACGATTCCCCACAAGCTATGATTTGCAATTTTGTTGCGTTTGTATGACTTACTGATGTTTCATCAAAAATTCCTTTTCCACGTGAAAAATCATGACAAAACTAAGATCATAAGCGTATGAGCATATTTTTGTTATGCACTGTAGGTTCCCCATCGATGAAATTAGCGGGTGTTTTTTTAATTAAGTAAGTAAATTTTTCTAACTTTTTTTAGCTTGATAAATAAAAGAAGCATATGATGCGTATTTCAGTCAACAACATATAGGAACATATGCTCACGCAAAGCGACGACGATGACAGTTGGTTTGAGATTTTTATCTCAACACACATCTGAGATATTAAAAGTGTCCCACGTTTCCCCATGGCCCACGATACCCCACTCTCCCTTAATACTATGATTATTGGATTTTTTTTTTGGAATTGGTATAACCTTAACTCTTTTCCACTGGAAGGGAAATTTGGATGTACTGAGAATAGTATTAAAAAGATGATTAAAAACTGGGAGTATATAAGGAAGAACAATTTAACAAGTTTGATTGGAATGTTATCGAGTAGGGGAGATGAGGGCATAACGAGCACCCGAGGCATAATGAGCACTACTCTTTTCTACGAAAGTACGTATTTTCTTAAATAAATTTTCATGAGGATTTGTTTCGTACTTCCTATAGTATTAATTTTTCACAAAAAAGGAATCTCCTTATCATCTTTACAGAGATATTTAAAAAAAACTAGCTTGGTTCTCAAGTTACGAAAATATTATAATTTTTGAGCACCACGAAATAAGCTCTTATGATCTTAAAATAACCTTGATCTATAATGTACGCACTGCAACATGATGTACACATTGTTTCTCAATTTTTACCATCATAAAATTTTTGATTTTTCACATTTATCAATTTTAAATCACGTTTTTACTTAAATTTGTTGACTAGGGGCATATAGAGCACCATATTATCGAGGCATAATGAGCATTTTCTGCCGTAGAATCTAGCAGCGAATTAAAATTGATTTATAGCGCCACACCTTGACTAGTTTTCATCCGACGATTTAGCCTATTGGTAAGGTGTCGGAGAGGTAATCAAAAGACTAGCGTCAGATTTCTGTTCGAGATGATTTTTTTTCATTTACAATTCATGATCGATTTTTTTATTGTTACATTATACGGCTAGTAGCATCATCCTCCGAACAAAGCACATAATGTATGAGCGTGCTAGTGTTTGTATTCTAAAAACAGACCTAGATTATTTTGTTATTGCTTTTTTTGATGAATCTACGACTCACCTGACTTCATCGAATTGAATTCGCTGCTAGATTGCCCCACATCTTGCCCTGATTGATGGTGCTCATACTGCCTCAGGGGGGGTTCTCATTATGCCTCCACAGTGGCTGGTTTTCAGCTTTTGGCAAAAATTTTTAAAAGGCATTTTTAAACGTTTTCATCTAGTTTTTCACGTTTCAGCCCGTTAGGGAATAGACTTTTCAAATGTCTGAACACGAAACAATAATGTAACCTCCATATTATAGCTATTTTCTATGGTTAAATAACCGTTTTCCTTAAGGTGGCCATTATGCCCCCATCTCCCCTACAGTAGCATTGGATTGAATTGAAGCAACTACATTAACAATTTCATATTCATTTACAGGTCTGAAATGAAACCCAGTTGATGTATGGGGTATAAAAATTTCTTGATCATTATCAGATGTAAAATTGGAACAAAAATACTGATTTACATCTATAGCAGAAAATTCTGTGACACGTGAAGACTTCTCTGTATTACTAAGTCCAAAACTTCTCAAATTATCCCAAAACTATTTAACGGGAAAGTTCCTATTTAATTTTGCTCTATCATGCCTTATTTTAGCATTTGTTATCATTGTATTAACCTTTTTAATGTATCAATCGATTTCGATCGTTTCCAGGTTTTATAAGCTAAATCTCTGTTAATAATAGCTATTTCAATATCACGATTGAACCATGTTTTTATACGATGCTTTTTAAACTTCAGTGGAAAATGGGTGTCAAGCAAAGACAGCAAAAACGAATTCAATATTTCCACAAGCATATCAGGATTATCTATACTGAGGAAGAAATTCCAGTTCATTTCATTGAGAGTACTAGAAAGTGCACCTGTATCGAAATTTAAAAAGTCTCGAAACCAGTATCTGGGTCATTTGTTTTGTAAAATTCAGGGACGAGAATATCAGGTCATGATTCGATACACCTGGTAGAGAAATCTGGCTAAACCTGTAGATACTTTCAGGTGAATTCGTCAATAATAAATCTAGTAAAGAACTGCCATTGTTATGAAAAAAAAGTGGGCTTATTATTGACACATCGTATATTTAAGCTGCATAATGTATCTTTTAGAATATTGGTCCTTGAAGATTGTTTCAAAAGATTATAATTGAAATCTCCTATCAAAAATGAATTTTTATAATGCATCATAAATTGCTGATGGGGAATTTGGAGCAGCTCGGAACAGTCTTGCCCGAGGGGGTTGTAGTAGACTCCAAAGCAAATCTTATTAGAGTTACCAGTAAATTCAAGCATTATGAACTCCGTATTACCATTGCCATTCTCAAATTTTAATAAAACCCTATAATTAAAACCTTTTTTGATATACACACTAACTACACCACAATTTCGATTTCGATCATTGCGAACTAAGTTAAAACCTTCCATGGAAATAACTGCATCTGGGATCGTCTCATTTAACCAAGTTTCCTTCTCAACGGGGTATGGTCTCTTTTTTATCCTCAATTATTTTTTTTTCAAATACAGAGCTCGCTACAGAATATTCGAGACCTTTTTCAAATATACTCGCATAACAGTCCCATACAGAATATGGTTTGCTCACCAAGCAACCTTCTAAGACTTAAATTTGATCATTTCTGAACTTGTAAATGTAGTTCGTGAATTCCACATTGTAAGTTTAATCTTATCATGGTTTTTAGTTGATTGTGATAGTTTTTCTCACAGGAAGACCACCCTTCCTTTATTTTAGCCTGCCTTTCAAAAACTATAGTTAAAGTTACTGTGTAGTGTACATAATTCGACATCAAGTGAGTTGAATCTTGTTTAAATGACTTGAAGCAATAAATCAAAGATCATTTCACCAAAAGAAACATAGTAAGATAACTACATCAATAAATCAAAGATCATTTCACCAAAAGAAACATAGTAAGATAACTACATCCGTGGTATTTCACATATGGGACTGTTATGCGGGTATATTTCATATGGGACAGTCGCTAGTTGATATTTTTTCGTGATTTCTAGAACAAAGTCCCTTTTTTTTTATTAATTTATATTGAAGTGCAGTGTTCAAAATGACGAACTGTCAGGTTAGATGAAAAATGACGAAAATTCATATGAGACTGTTATGCGAGTAGGGGCAGTACATATGAGAATCAAATCCCGTTTGACGTCATGTAGAAGTTTTCTTCACTCATCAAACACTTAAGTTCATCGGGATAGAAACGAGCATCACTTAGGAAATTATTTACGCTTTCACTCAAAAACGTTCGTCAACTTTTGATAAGCAATTGAATCAAGCTATGATACAAAGATACAGTAATCGAATCATCAATGGTATCGCATATCTGATAAAGCTTTGTTTATTTTTTACTTTTTACACACTGTTGGTTTTTTTTCTAAATTTGTTTTTAGTTGAATATTAAATAAAGTCTGCTTCATTTAATATTGGAACAAATTCTTTTGCTAATTGAGGCGCTCCTAGTGGACGGATTTGGATACTTTTTTCACCCACGTGTCGGGAAATTCATTACCTTTCACCATGTATTTATGTCATAACACCAAACGATAGCATTTTATTGACGACATTGAGCACATTGACGACGGCTCGGAAGCCGCATTCGAAGCGTCGGAGTGGAACTGTCGACCGGAAACTGCGTGGGAAAGTCATCAAGGCCGTCAAGAGGAATCCCAATCTTTCAGACCGCGATTTGGCCAATAAGATCCAGGCCGCTCACAGAACGGTGCGACGAATTCGTCTCCGGGAAGGAATAAGGTCATTCCGAGCCAGCAAACAGCCAAATCGGACGCTGAAGCAGAACAATGTGGCCAGAATACGTGCTCGAAAGCTGTACGACCAAGTGCTGACCAAGTTCGACGGATGTATTCTGATGGACGATGAGACCTACGTGAAGGCGGACTTTGGGCAAATCCCAGGTCAAAAATTTTATTTGGCGACGGCTCGGGGGGATGTACCTGCAAAATTTAAGTTCGTGTTTGCGGATAAATTCGCCCGCAAGTACATGATTTGGCAGGGGATATGCAGTTGTGGACAGAAAACCAAAGTCTTTCTCACTGACAAGACAATGACATCAGAAGTCTACAAAAAAGAGTGCCTACAGAAACGGATTCTGCCGTTTATTCGTGCCCACGACCGTCCAGTAATGTTTTGGCCGGACCTCACAAGCTGCCATTACAGCAAAACGGTTATGGAATGGTACGCAACGAACGGGGTCAGCGTAATACCGAAGGACCTCAACCCCCCAAACTGCCCCCAGTTCCGGCCGATAGAGAAATACTGGGCAATCACGAAGCGGAGGCTTAAGGCAAAGGGAAAACTTGTTAGGAACATGACTCAAATGAAGAACTGGTGGAATCAAATCGCCAAAACGGTGGACGAAAAGGGTGTGCGCCGCCTAATGTGCCGTATTACGGGAAAAGTACGAGAATTTCTTCGAAACAGCAATGAATAATTTTTTTAATTTTTTTTTATGAAAGAGTCAAGAAAATGCTACATTTGTATGAAAAACAAATTATGAATTCGTTAATAAATGACTTAACTACACGCAATTGTTTGTGTTCAAATATTAAATGAAGCAGACTTTATATTGAAAACAAATTTTAATAATTTTACATACTGGAAAGTAGTGCCGCATTAACCCTTCGAGAAGGCCAAGGCAATTTTTCATTGGAGGCCTATTTTCTAAAGGAAACAGAACCAAAACGAACCTTTAATTTCATGGACACGGAAACAGTGTTCGTATTTTCAATTACAATTACAATTTTGTAACATGAATTGTTTACTTAAAACTAAGGAGTGTATTCGAAAAAAAAATGCAACACTCTGTTTTCGAATACCTTTGGAATGCATGGATGTTAATTGATGAAAATTTCAGCGAAGCTACCTGGTAATATAAAGTTTACATATGAAAATTTTTGTGATGTTTTGTCAAATGGTTTTTGAGATAGCGTCCAATGAAGATATTTTTCAACTTTCATTTTTGGGCAACACGAACGCGCTCTATAATGTGTTCTATGAACCACTCTTTTGTCAAATCAAGGATATTTTTGATAACGTATTTTAATTTCTGAAGCTTGGCCTTCAAAATAGCTCAAAATTTTGAATTTGGTCGAAGTTATAACAAATTTAGCCGTTTTTCCTCCTTCGGCACAAAAAAAAACATAAGGAGTGTTCATTTTATAAAACGGACACTTTGTTTTGATGATATCTTATTCATTTATTGACCAAATTACATAGAGTTTTCTGTATAACATTGCAAAACTAATCCAGAACAAGAAGAAAGTGAGAAATTTAACCAAAAGTTTTCAACGATAAAATTGTCGCACATTTCCTCGAACTCCCCTCATAAGCCTCTTTACAATTTCCGGCTTGACTTTTCGGCTGGCTTTTGTCCACATTTTCTTGAACTCGTCGATGGACTGTGCTTCTCTACCGTCCTCCCGAAGCTTGCGCTTGATGATTGCCCAGTAACGCTCTACTGGGCGCTCTACCGGGTGGATTGTCCTCTTTCTCAACAAAACATATCTTGAAGCAGTGATCGGAAAATCGCTCAAGAAAAGCAATCAGGAATGGTTTCTAGCTAGAATGATGCTACCTCCGAGTGCTGTGATACGCACGTGGTAAAAGTACCCATTGAATATATGTCGAAAATCAACACTAACTTGATACAAGAAGATATACCATGCCCCACCGGAGGCTACCGTTGCTATTCGTCACGTGGCTAATCGACGGTGATCGACATACTTGGTGATACATTTTGAACGTCGCTCCCTCAATCATTCCCGAACGTCTATCCTCGCATCATTGTTGATAATGCTCGTTATTGATAGACGATCATTAATGTTTCAAAAGGAAAAATCTGAATAAACACCAGGACCACATGTTCAAAAAAGCTGTAGCACATGCTGGACAGTTCATTGCGGTTACCTAGTCATGATTTTGTCCTTCTAGGCAAAACGAAAAATAAAAAATCATCTGATAGCCTACATAGATCGCTCAGAACTGATACATATCAGTTATGATCCTAACGGTTGAAAGTCGTTAGAGGAAGGAAATCAGCATCGAGACGTTCGTTGCTGATAGTCTGTGTCCTTTTTTACCTCATCATGTATCGCAAAAGTGTTTCAAATACAGAAGCGTCGTTGTCATGCATGATTGTTTGTATGATTTGGTTGAAGGAGGAAAATTTGACTGCTTTGATTTTTTGGCTCTGAATGTAGTCAAGCATGGCTCAGTGAAAATGATTGATTTTCGGAAGCATGTCTTGAAGGATTTCAGTAGTTTGAGAATACCTGAAGCGTAACGTGCGGCGTTTTTTGATGCATTCCTTACGATAATTTTCACCATTGATGGATGGTACCTGTTGTGAAATATGGTGAACTTCTTTTTCCGCAAGAGCAGAGTTGGCAAGCACTTTTTTGCCAAACTTTTCGATTTCAATGGATCTCTTATCATGAGGTACCTACCTCCTTACCTACAATTGCGTTGAAAAATTGCGGCCCAGGAAGAGCGGCTGTGTCCAGTTTGCAATAAGTTTCATCGTCTATCAAAATGCAACGGTTACTTTGCTTCTTCAAAATCGTATCCAGTCTCCGACATCGCAGCTTCTCTCGTTCGTGCTGTTCCGCACTCCGTTTAGGATGTCTCTGCTTCCTGTAGGTCTTAATGTGGTTGCTTCGTTTTATGTTTTGGACGGTCCCAACGGAATTTTTTTCAGTTTCTTGGCAATTCTTCTAACAGAGTTGTGTTCATGTGACAACAAAAGCTTAACACATTTCTTCTCGATTTGTGGCTCACTGTGCCTCTACTGGTTTCGGATCTAGGCAAATCTTCAAGAGTATGGTGCTCTCCAAACTTCTTGATGATTTGATAAACCGCAGACTTCGATCGTTTCACAATCTTTGCAATATTTCTACACGATAGTCCATCTGATCATCTTTTGAATTATAAAAACACGAGTTTCTTGATCAATTCGTCCCATTTTACGAAATCCAGTCGCTTTCTCACAAAAAAAAATATGTCAGTACTTTGTCAACAAACTTTTATACACGATGATACCAGTTTCATCAAATTTGGGTTAAACGTCAACTTTTTATCGTATAACATCCTGGGGGAGGAAAAGTGAATAACAAAAGAATAAAATACCCTCTTGTTCTTGTGATACGGTGGGTGAAAATTTTAAAATATCGATTTCAGTGAAATCGATCATTGATGATAACTGATAAACATGAAAAAAATCTGATTTTGAATCCATTTTTTATCCTCCAATTCCATCAAGGATTAAGATATTACCTAGATATTGGAGTTTCAGGGATACCTACAACGCTTTAGAAAAAAATAATTTCCACATATTTTGGAAATTTGTATAGATAACATTACAAATATTTTTGATATCACTTAGGAAAGTCTTTTGGTACATTGTTGAAGATTGCAAAACGATTTGAATGCTTTTAGAAATATCTTGGATCTAATTTGGTTTGAAAGTTCTTGAACATTTCGTCAAAATTTCTCTTTTTTGTAGAATTGAAAAAAAAAATAAACACTAGGAAAACTTCTATAAAGTTTTCCCCTGAAGTCAAAATACCTCGCGGTCTTCGGGAAAGTTTATCTAAAATTTTCAATTACCAAATCTTTGTGATAATCTGTGCCAAAAAAAGTGCATAAATTATTACCTTTTTTCATAAAGTATACTTGAAAACAAGAGCTGTTGGAAAAAAGAAACTAATTGCATATTTGGAATTAGCGCCCCCAAACTAGTCAAAATCCGCTGTTTAGTTCTTAGCATCTCGGAGAAATATAAATTTTGTTATCTCGTGTTATATTAGAAATCTCAAGCTGTAAATCAATCTTCAAAATACGAATCTGAAAACTGTATCTTAAAGTAGACTTAAGATATGAACCATTAGACTGAGTCGATTTGGGGTCATTTTGGAATTTGAAATGGGGGTATGTCTTTTGGCGTAAAAAATCAATCAGTCCAACTGACATCACTACTTGTGCCTATCGAAGTATTCCTTAAAAAGTAGTCATGCAATACCTCGCTAGGCACAAATAGTGATATCAGTTGAATTAATCGATTTTCAAAGCCAAAAAACATGCCCCTATTCATCAGCTAATAACTTTTTGCCCAATAAGATACGAAGTTATGTTTTTCGACAAAGTTTTTCAGCGGAAAATTTCCTTTGAAAAACCAGGCCAGACTCTGTTCCACAGAAAAAACAAAAATGATGTTGATTTTTCAGAACAAAAAATTTAATTTTCCCATAAAAACATAAAGTTCAAATTTACTCATGTAAAAATTACTTAAAAATTCTTCAAAAAATCATGAATGAGTTTTGATCCAAGCTTTTAAGACCCCACGGGTTTTAAAAATTTCAAAATAACCCCGAATCGACTTTTTAGTCAAACGTACCATTCCATTCGGTTAAATTTTCATTTGACTTCCAAATCTAAGCTTCCACAATATTTTCCCCCGTTTAAGCTCATGGAAATCGTTGGCCTACGTGCGGCGAATCCACGCCTCCAGTGGGAAGGCAGCCAACCGCAAGGATCCCAAAATGATGGTCTCCCAGAAGGACATGGCTATTACTCAGTTCGGCTTTTTGGGCTTCGTGATATTGAACCCCCAAAAGCTGGGCATCCAGTACGTTCGAGAAGACTTCGAGGGTTTCATCCACTTCTGGCGCACCATCGGATACATGTTGGGTATCGAGGATCGGTTTGTATTTGTATTTTAAATTCATTTAAAAAAAAAAAAACGTTAATCATCTCCCTTTTTTTACAGATTCAATTTATGCACCGATAACCTGGAAACAACCAGGCAACAAATGCAGCTGGTAAACGATCAACTTTTGCGTCCGGCTTTGCAGTCGCCCAGTCCGGATTTCGTCTTCATGACCAAAACCATGATCAATGGACTGTGGGCATTCAGCAGCTTCCTTGAGTATGACGCCTACATGTTTCTGACCCGGCGGATTTGCAACGTCCCCGGCCACTATTATTGGGATTCAGACGAGCGAGACGGAAGTCCAGCGGTGTACAAACAGCTCGGATGGCACAGCCGCTTCATGTTGGCATTCCTGATGACGGTCAACGAGGTACTGCTCTTCATTGCCCCCTTCAGATGGTGGTTCAATTTTCAAACTGTGATCAACACCAAGATCGTCAATCGATACTTCCCGGTGCTGGCGATGATAAAGTATGGCATCAAAAATGCTTACGTTAGGGTGTTTTACTAGGTTGGAAAAGGTTCTTAACACATCAAGGACCACAAAATTCGGTACTTTATATCTCAGAAACCACTGAACCAAATTTTACAAACTAAGTATGAGTTACTGTTTAAATTTTTCGAATATAGTTTCCTTATCAAATTTATTACATTTGAGTTTTGCTTCTAAGTGCGGCGCACTCGTGTCGACGGAAAAAAACGAGATTGTATTTGGTCCGCAATGTGTTGAGAAAATCGTGATGAAAACTAGAACAGCCAAATAAACAATTTTTTCAAACAATTTTAAACACATTTAATTTTTGGAAGCATAGAAAAAAATTATTAGGTTTTGTAAATATATTTGTTTCAAAAAAATGAATCTTTCCAAAATTTTGTGTGGAGGTCGATGATTTTTTTTGTATAATTTTAATGCATCATGTACAACATTCTTGAAGAAAAATCTTTAAAAAATACTCGGCTATAATTAGCTTAGATCTCTCATCAAATTAATAAATCTATGATATTAAAACCTTTTTTATTCCGTGGTAAAAAAACACGAATATTCGAATTCCATATTTTACTAAATTTGTTATGGGAAAGTTGGGTATCATGGGTCACTTTATTTCTTCGCGTTATAACTTTTTTATTATTGCAGATAAAATGAAAAAGATAAATGGTATGATTTTGTACATTTCTTAAGTATCATTAGGCAATTTTATTTATTTTAATAAACTTATTCCCCCAAGTTCTTGTTGATTTAAAAAAAAGATTTCTTTTTATTTTGAAAAATAGTCTGAATTGTGGGCCACCAAATCCAAAATGACCAAACAACATGCAAAGTTCAGAAGTTGACCTAAAACTGGCAAGGAGTGATGGTGAGTTATTTATGGTCCAACAAATTCAACAACCTCCCAAGCAACCAAAAGTCACATATTTACTTAAATGAAGGCCTTGAAAGTTAAATATTTGCTGACAAAGAGAATCAACTGCTCAATTTCCATGAGTGAACTTTATGTGCTCATTAATGAACTTGAAAGTTGCAAAAGTGATTTATATGTACGTTGTATGTGACTTATTTAGCTCAATTCCCATAAGTGAACTATATGTACTCATTAATGAACTTATGAGTTGGAAAAGTGATTTATATCTAAGTTTGTTGAGATTCGTCTCAACGAAGTAATCGATGAGATGAATAACAACACCCGCACATTGATGTTATCATTAACAAACAAATTATTGTAACTATGGTTCCCTATGAATCTCTAGGGAACAGACTAATATAAATAGAACGCAAAGTTAAAAATAAAGTCATTCCAGTTTTAACCTTCAAACAGTTAGTTTGTTCTCTTCTTTCCATTCCGAAAGTTCTCCCTGCTGATGGCTTACAACAAAGTTGTAAGGGACTCAAGCAACATGAAGGGTACAAAAGTACTCAAAACGGGATTTACTAAGTCACAAAAGTGCATTGAGGTGCTTTCTTCTTGGCTTGCTGGCCGGGCGTCTGGTTGGGCGGGTGCGCTATCACCGCTTCGAGTTTTAGTTTCAGTAAGAACAACGTCTAGGCGTGGTCCAGTGATAGCGTGTTCGATTATTACCACGAAGGTCGGGGTTCAATCCCCAAGTCGGGCAACCCAAGCAACCAGAATCCCCTTAAAAAGGTTCCACAGAAGCTTAATCAGCTCTCGTTTCTGTCTGAAGAGAATGCTATTCAGCCCAAAATTTAAGTTCTTAAAACTACTTTAAAGTTCGTTTAAGTGGCTGTAGAGAATGCCGGTTGACAGATAAGTTTTTTTTCCAATAAGCAATTTGATACTTGAGTGGCCATTCTGATGCTCATGTAAGAATTGTAGGAAAGAAACAATTGAGCAACTGACAAACTGTCAAGTTTGGAATCCAGCGCGTGGCATTATGGCGGCAGCATGTTCTGAACATAGTAAGTAATCAAGAGAAGGTGATACGAACCGATGCGAAGGGTGCAATTGAGATAGAGAGAGAATTTTGTTTGCTCATTTTACGATTTTTTGGAGCTGAATTAAAAGCCGTTGGAAGCTGAATTGTAGGTCATTAAGACTTGTTGGGAAACTTGAAAGTATCAATAAGAACTTAAATTTTGAGCTGCATAGAACTTACTTCATATCAATTATGGGACTGAGTAAGGGGGACTTCAGGTTGCTTGGGCTGGCTCGCTAACGTTTTAGCAAAATTCCTTTTAATATACCTACAGGATTTGTGTTCGTCTATATCGCATTGAATAAAATTGACAGATTATTTTCCAAAACTTATCGTTTGTTATTGTTATTCGTTTATTCAATCAACAGACCAAGTATAGATGACGACTTTAAATTAAACGATTTATCGATATATTAAATTAAAACTTCTCTTCGGAAAACATCCCTCGATACGTCAAAGACGAAGAGCTCGGAAAAGCAGTTGAACTTGTTCATTACTTACACCGATGAAAGCCCTATTGGCTCCGTAGTTGTTCAATCGAATGGGAACTTGTGAACATACAGTTGAAGGTCCTGGTTTCTCTGTCCATGGGGTCTCACACTAAGAGGAATAGCTTCCAGTAGCGTAGGACAATCGATTCGCGATGTCAGTAGATCGTGCTTGAGTATCCATGTCTATGAGACAACATCGATGTTCGTAGCTTGGCAGGTGAAACGGGTCTTGCCAGTTAAGATGTCTGAGGGCATAACGCAAAAAGCGACGTTTAAGAGACGAACCAGCCCGAGGCTGAAAGTCTCTATAATAAAGAAAAAAAAAATAGCGACGTTGGATAGCCTCGAGCCGCTCGGTAGCGTTCTGGTAGTAGGGACACCAGACAGCGGAAGCGTATTCGAGGATGGATCGAACAAGCCAATTCACTCTTCAGATAGTACACGTCCTTGAATTCCTTGGCCATTCGAAATCAAAATCCGAGGCTTCTAGAAGCTTTATCGACGGCGAAGCTCGTATGTGTTTAGAAGTCCAGCTTACGGTCGAGTATAACGCCCAGATCATTGATGACTGCACATTTGCTGCGATTCATAGGCAGGCTGTTGATGTCGCACCACTGTGTGAATAGATTGAACTGGTTTTGCAGGAATTCAATAATGTCATCCTGACCGTTTATGGTGTGGGATCAATTTAAAATCATCAGCATAACACAGTTTGGGGCCATCGAGAAGTGAGAGCACATCGTTAAAATAGATCAAGAAGATAATAGGTCCTAGGTGACTACCTTGGAGCACACCGGAGGAGGCAGAGAACTGGCTGAAGAGAGTGTATCCAGTGCGAATTTAGGTCCAGTTAAGTAACTGCGGAACCAGAACTTGGCAGCAGATCGTGGCCTAGAGGATAGCATATTTGTCTTCTAAGCCAACGTTCATGAGATCGAATCCCGGTCGTGACATAGCCTGGCACACATAGTATGATGAAGGTTGGCGATTTTAGCATTAGTGAAATGCTAGCCGGGTATACCTTGGAATTGTACGCCTCAATGATGCGGCACATGCATGTGGATGGATCTTTTCAAGGGAACTTAGATTGCACTTGGAGATCCTCCCTAATAGATCAACAATAGATCAACCTAAAGTTCGCAGTAAAGTGGACTCTCTCCCCAACCGGAAAAAAAACTGCGGAACCAGCCAAGTAAAGGTATCCAGAATGCTAAGCACCCAAGTTCACAAATGGCGATAGTTTGAGACTTAGCAGCAAAACTTTCAGTGTACATAGGAGGTGAAGATCAACTTGTTAGTTGTCATGGAGAGTTTGAGCATAAAACCGTGCTGATCGATTGACAAATTTAGCTTACAGTACTAGAAAACCGGATGATAACCATGACGACTAATTCAAGTAGTTTGGAGATTGAACATAAAGTGAAAATTCCTCTATAGCTGTTGATGTCTCTCTAATCCCCCTTTTTATGGACCGGAAACATGTAAGCTTCCTTCCATAGTGAAGAGTAGGTGGCTCTGTCAAGAGAAGCTTGAAAATTGAGTCTCCCAGGAGTCAGTAAAACAGGCATTATTCATTCTACAAAAATAGATGGTATACCGTCCGGACCTGTAGAGTTTTTGAGCTTTGCTGCTGCTATAGATGTGACCGCACCCTCTACTACAATCGTGCTGATGCAGAAGCCGAGTGGCGAAACATTCCTAACAGCACTTTCCACGTGTTCTTGGGATGTTGAAGCAGTAGCAAAGGTACTCGAGTACTTTTGAGCAAAGAGAGCACTGATTTCGCAATCAGAGTTCGCAGTGTTGCCATCGAGAAACGCTCGAGTTGGAATACCAGGTTCATTCTGCTGACTTTTGACATGCTTCCAGAACGATTTTGGTCCCCCCCATCAAACCTTAGTTTGAGAGGATTTGAGCAGCTTATGGTGATTTCTAAGGGCACATCTCTGCACCGTCTTCAGTCGACGCTGTTCTTTCGTAAACCGGGAGTCCGCAAATTCTTGGAAGTCTTGTGCTTTGGCACGTGGCAGTCGATAACGTAATTTTAGATATGCAAAAAGGTTTCGATAGCAGCTTTGGGATTCAATAGATCGAGTTCAGATTCCCAATCGATGGTGACCAGGATATGGGAGATAACATCGGAATCCGTTTTCTTGAAGTCGAGATAGAAAGGTGCTGATTTTTCGACAGATCCAGTGACCTCGAGCGAGACCAGTGAAGCTGTATGATGCTGGAGTGCCTTAACGAACGGGGCAGAAGCCGAATCGATGGTCGGAACACGAGACCCATCGCTAGCAAAGTAGAGATCCAACATACGTCCGTTTTCGTTAATTTCTGATAATTCTAAGCAAGGTTGCCGTACTCAGGGAGTCTAGTATTATGTTTAAAGGCGCCGAAAATGTAAACCACACAGGATTCGGGTACAAAAAGCTACCATGGTAACCACTTCAAACCTGGTATATTGGAGTCACCAACGACGAGAATATCGTCTTCAGGGTCCACACAAGTTCCAAGTCGTGCCAGGAGTCATCGTCAATGAGTAGTGCATGGAAATTGGATTTAACAACAATTAAAACTCAAATTACGTTGACTCTATTTTTTTTTTCTAACTCTAATGAAACTCTTCTGAAGCATTTTGAATTCCAACTTTTAGAAAAGACCTGACAAAGGTAATAAAATATCCTCCGGATGAGAGTTAACTGCAAGTGCAGACTTTAAATAGCAGTTTTAAAGTAGGTAGGTTCGGAGTGCATTAATATCCATTAACACAATGCATGTAGGTATTTAAACATATTATATTAACTAAAATGTCTTGGAAATATTTCTTTTAAAAAAATCCAACTAACACTCATCGAACTTCTCCACGAACGAGTGCATCAACTGGTTGCTTTCCGTTTTCCGCCGGCGCCTCAGCTCTCGAGCCTCGTTGAAGTTGGTCAAGGCCCGCCGGAACTCCTTCTGAAGCTGGGTTCGACTTATCTGCGGAAACTTTTCGTTGCAGCAGCTGATCAAAATTTCGACCAACTGAAGCCGGCAGGCAGCATTCGATCCGGGCGCATTCGGTGTGTTGTTCGGTGGCTTTCCGGTCCACGTGTATTTAGAGGCGTTTTCAAACAGGTTCGTAATGTTCTTTCTCAGATAGTCGTAGGTACTGTTTTGGGGGGCCTCGTTATAGACACTTATAATTTCGCAGCGTATGTTTTCGTCGGCCTGAACCAGCTCTTCCAGCCGAAGCAAATAGTTGTCATCCGAGATCGGAAAAATAATAGTCCGCTTTCGTTCCACTTTCATCGCTATGTGGAAGCTTTCTAGCGAAGGTGCACTCGAGGAGGTTTCCGCTGTCGTAGGTTTATTACTGTTTTTCAGTTCGACTCTCAGGTCTTTGATGTTGTATTTGAGAACTTTCAGTGAATCGTCGTGCACCGACAGCTTCGATAGGATAAAGTCTAGTTTACTTTCGATGCGTTCCATCTGTTTGCTGTAGCAGCTTGTGCAAGGCGGGGTCTCTAGTTCCTCGTCGTCGTGATAATCATCTCCGTGAGACTCGTTCTGCATGTGTTCCAACTTTGGGAATATGGATTGGCTTGCTGAACTCATCATTGGTTTGGTCCCTGGGCCAGGCACTCTGGACCACTCGGAGTGTTTTCCTGCTGGGAGAGCTTTGTTCTGCATTCCCGAAGTACTAGCTAAAATAAGGTGGTCAATTTGCTTGTTCAATAGAAAGATTTTCATTATCATTCTATTGGAATATTGTTGAATTATACTTAAGTTTCTGTTTAGCCTTTCGAAAAAAAACATGTACTCATTAATCATTGTTTTCTTAGAAGCTTTGTAAATTTGAAATTATTTTTCAAAAATATATAAAATCTTTTTTATACTCTAACAAAACCATATATTTGCCAAATTAGGAATAAACACTTACGGCGCATTCGTAAATTCATTTTTCGGGTGATGAATCAATCGATGGATTTTTTGGGATTTTCTTCCTTAGGGAATACCTTCCAATACTTTGGCATACGCTTGTTTGTATTTTACGAACGCCAACATCGATAAAAAAAATCACTTCAATAGAAAAACTTAATTTACGAATACGCCAAGAAGACTTCTCTTAGTATTTTCAATTATGGAAATGAAAAAGAGCAGCAAGTCGAAACAGATCTAGCGCAAAACGTAGTACAATTGAATTTATTATTGGTTGAAATTACGGCAGCTTTTAAATTACATGTAGTGTAACTCTTAGGCCACAGTTATTTCAATTAAAAATAAACTAAATCACATAAACTGTAGCACAACATTAGAGTTCTATGTACTTTGTCACAGAAGAATTCTGCGTGATGTAGCAGTTTTAGCCTACAAACGTACATTATATGAAAATGTCTACCTTATTAAATCAACATTTGACTTTGGGAAACAAAAATTTTTCAAAGTGATAGAATTTAGTACAATTACCATTGCCGACAGGTTGCCTCTTTCCTAGCGGGGTGATAACTTCGCCCGGTTTTCGGAGAACCGGTACCTTCTTGAACGTACCGATATTTTGTCTGATGGCTGTGGAAAACAAAAATTATTACCGGAGTTCTGAAAATTTCATTTCATCTTTTTTACCTGGCGATGAAACAACTTCCTCCTCCATCAGCATTTCCGGTTCCTCATACTCGTTGACTATGACTTCCTCTACCTCGATCATTATTTGTGCTTGTCTGCAATAGTCAAATGGATTTAAATATCAGGTTTTTTTTACAAACTTGATTGACTTACCAGAATCGAGACGCTCGGTACTGATTTTAGGGATTTTTTAGAATAAAATTTCAGTTTTCAGAAGTATACAAAAACAGTTGTACACGCTTATCTTGATATAACCTAAATAAGAGTAAAAACAAGCACGTTTTTTTTAAAGCCAAAATGACCAAAAATGGCAGAAAATATAAAATTGACCAAAATAGCAAAACACAGACCTTAATAAAAAAAGACAAAAAAAAAAACAAAATTACAAGAAATGATAAAAATGTTTAAAAAAAAAACATGACAAAAATGTAAAAAATGACAAAATTGATAAAAATGACAAAAATAGCAAAAATTACAAAAAGTGACAAAGATATGACAGAAATGACAAAAAAAAAAAATGAAAAAAAAACGAGAAAATGACAATATTACCAAAACGATCGAAATAACAAAAATCTGCATTAGTCAGGACATCACAATTTGAACAAGCTCTGTACAGGTACTGTAG
>NC_073692.1:131364794-131384794 GCF_029784155.1 Uranotaenia lowii
TGTACCAATTTTCGTCTGAATCCGATGTATAGTAACGACAATATCGCATCAACAGTGAATAGTTAATACGGACGACCCCTTTGGCCGACCCCTGATTTTGGTTTGGATGAGTGAAATCAGTTGTTCGTCCCTAATAATTCCTATGTGCAAATTTTCATCCCAATCCGATGTATAAAAACGTCAATATCACTAAAATACTGAAAATTTAATATGGACGACCCCTTTTTCCGGCCCCTAACACTGAATTTAAAACCTCAAATCGATTGCCCGTCACACAAAACTATCGTGTACCAATTTTCATCTGAAAACGATGTATAATAACGTCAATATCGCAAAAACAGCGAATAGTTAATATGGACGACCCCTTTGGACGATCCCTTACACAAAATTTGTCACCTGAAATCGATTTCTCATCTTTCAAAACATTCATTTGCGAATTTTCAACACGATCCGACGAAAAGTAACGTCAATATCGCGAAAACAATATTTGCCTTCTATGGACGACCCCCTTCAGAAGGGGTCATCCGAAAATCTAAAAACATTGTTCATCATTCCTGGTCCTAATGAGTATCCATGCCAAGTTTCAGACCTCTAGCTCTCTAGACGGCTGAGTATATAGAGGACAAACAAACAAACAAACAAACAAACAAACATACAGAAATTGCTTTTTATATAGATATATAGACTTTTGAATACGAATAAATCGTGTGGGTTATTTCAAATTTTATGCTGATATGAAACATTCTCCACGAAAACAATTTAAGCCGCAATTAAAATCTTTTTCTTGCTTTGATAAATTACACAAGGCCATAAAATTCACATGTTTCTAAGATGCAAGAATTCAGCTTTATTAAATTTTATTTTTCAAATAACTTGAAAATAGGTAAAGAATCATTAGAGAAATTTCTGCATTCTGCAACCGATTCTTAACTTCCTCCAAGACCTCAAGTACTTTCAACATCTGTGAAGAAAAAACTTATAGGATTTGTATTTATTTTCTTTAAACCATTTTGTAATATACGAGAATTTAAACGAATGTTCGAAGAGTATTTGACTATATTGAATTTAATTTTTTTTTAAAGCAAACATGCGCAAAAATCTACCGAATCATTCATTAATGCTATTCCTTTGAGTTACAAATTAAATTGTGTTAATAAATTTTATAAATGGTCCGGCAATTTTATACAATAAATTTTCTTCTCAAACGTTAAAAAATATTTTCATCTTCATATTTTGTTTCAAACTACAAACAAATTTAGCGAATTTTATGGAATCGTTTTTTATTTAGTTTTACCGCATTTTTAGTCAAACTTTTTAATTTAAAAAAAAAATTCTAAAAAGTTTCCAATCCTAAATTTAAAGTTTTTTGAAAAACTAATCTTCTTGGAAGCCTATAAATCTAAATTTTTGATAAGAAATACATTGGTTTTTAAATTTTGTCCTTTCAGACCCATTTTTCCAACAGACGGCGACAAAATATTCAGACTATAAAGCCTGTGCTTGAAAATTTATAATGTTTTACTTATTTTTATAATTTTGAATTATTTTTCTTGAATCAATCATATTTTTATATTGATCTATTGAAAGTTAAAAAAATGAATCGAAGTAGGAGCTGAGCGGTTAAATTTCAATGCGCAGTGTTAAATTAATTTAGTATATGCTTCGTGTTTCAATATTTATAACAAAACAGGGAATTCCTTTTTTATTTTTGTTAGTTCTTTATTGATCATTCAATAAATCATCCATTACCCAAGCTGTACTTTTTTTTCCTTTTTTTCTTCTTTTTTTTACTCAAGCTGTATATTTTCAGTTTAAGCTTTTATATTTTTTTAAGAACCCTTCAATTGAAAATGAAAAAAAAAAGATGAATTAAGATGACAACAATATTAATCATTTTATTGAACAATTTTAAGTCATGCTTAATTTATAACCTGGTTTAAAATTTATTTTACAATTGAGTTATAATTTCTTCTAAAATCTGGTGCTATATTTTATATCTTCTATTTCTGTGCACTACTCATGTCCGAAGCTTTAAACTGTTTTATTGAAATTTCAATTCGCATTCAATTTCTGGTGTTTCTGAAATATTGATTAAAAATCTGTTAACTAGACTGCTTGCAATTTATTTTCAAGCAAATTTCTAGTTCAGAATAAAGATCGTCATTTTAATAATTTATTCATGACTTCCCTGAAATTGCATTTATTGTAAGCATTGATTATGCTTGATTTTTAATTGTATCAGTAAAACTTATAACAAATTTTTCAAGCATGTGTGATGGTCGTACATGAGTAAGAATAAGGGTTGAGAAATCAATTCACCTATTTGTAGTGCATTTTTGGTAATTTTATTATTTTTAGATAAATTTAAATTTCGAGAACCACCCCCCCCCCATGGAGCGGTCCTTCGCACGGGCCTGCCGACTGAGCTTTGCTTTTACGATACTTATTGTGTTTTCTTCTCTTATCTCTTAGGTTTTTCTAACTCTTATCATTTCCTATTTAATGCTTTCAGCTCATATGGAGGCTTAAGTATGTTAAATTTAATAGAGGCAAAAATATATGCTATCACTTAGTGCCTATTTTTCATGAATATTCCTATTATCTGTCCCAAGTATAAATTGAAAAAGTCTTATGTGAAGTGAAAAAATCTAGTGGCATATCAAGTCGAGGAATCAATATTGTTTTTTTTTCATTTCGAAAGCTAGGATTTTAATTTATACCTAACTATTATTGTAAAATAACACAAAGCTGAATAATTAAAAGAACCTTCATATTTTTTTGGTATAAATCGTTCAAGCAAAACTGATATGAGAAAAATTTGTCACAAAACCGCCCCTTCCCCCATGAGCCGCTTTTTCCTACGGCCTTGATTACGGGGATTCTATTTTGAAATCGTTAAGAGTTAATCACCGTAAATTTGATTTGAGACATTATTTTTTCGAATATATCGGTGAAATTTTATATTCTTTGAGAAAGAATATTTAAAAATTGCAAGATTATAGACGGATAGAAAATTAAAATAAGGTGAAAGATGTTGAAAATGAGCGGAAGGGTAGTTTTAATTTGTAAAACTTTTCATCACATTTCATCTCTCTGTTCCTCATGGATTATGTTTTGGAAATAGATAGGGGAGAATGGGGATACTTGATCCCCTTTTCTTATTTCCATCATATCTTTTTGTGAAAATTTTACAACTCACCGTCTTTTGCATTTTTTGACAGCATGTAGTTTATATGCTCCAAAAGTTAGAACGATTCATAGATAAACTCCAAGATAAACTAGAAGCATTTTTGTCAGACTAGAAAAATTGTCATATTTTTTAAGTTACAGGAGACTTGATCCTTTTCTAAAGGAGACATGAACCCTTATGCAGGGTGATCTGAGCGTAGGCAAAAATCTGGTAAAATCCGAAGATAAATGGTCCGTTAACTGATTTTTGTCATATTAGTTTTCATTTCACAGTTTCTAAGTATCAGACAAAGAGAATTCCAAAAGTTTGTCTTCTACCCTAGGTTCATTGCATACTTTAAGGCGCAATTTTCTGGTTTTTAGATAAATACAGATTTTAAGTCCTTTGGAACAGATAATTACTGGAAGTTATTGGACAAATGTAAGTAATTTAATGATAACCAGTGATCGCGATCCATTTAGAAGAAAAATATATCATTTTTGATTCCAGGGATCAATTATACCCATAAGATTTGTTTTGGAAAACTTTTTCAAAAAAAAAATTAAGAGTTTAATATTGTTTTGAAAATATGACATAATGAAGTGCAAATTGTACTCTAACGATTGGCATTTTGGAATAAATATTTCAATTATAATTTTTTCATGTGAGAAACATTTTAAAGTGGTAAAACAGATCTTTAAATCACATTTTGTTAATTTTTTCAAACAAAATCAAATAGGGGAAGAGGGGGCATAATGCCCACGTTAAAAAGAAAGCCTTGTTTTAGAATACATTTTAAAAGATTAACTTTAATTTTCGATTGTGTTTGGAAGTTTGGTTTATTTTTTGTCTAAATCTGATAGAATAACTGGAAGGTCAAAAAAGGCCACAAATTTAATGAAGTTTAAAGAGTAGGTTGAAAACTGGATTTCAGATTCAATAGGGGCATAATGCGCATATGTGTGTACCCAATCGCGCCGTTTAACGTTATATAAGTGTTTATTGATCCAAGTGCCTCCGAAAGTGTTTGCCAGGTAAAAACACTTCTATTCTACTTCACAGGTGGAAAAATGTATTGCTACGCGCAGTGCTGCCAGATATACTGACATTCTTGTGAATAGTTAATTAAATCTATATTAAATTTAGGAATTTTAAATATATTCGTTTATATTCAAGTTATGTTTTCCAATACAACTTATATATCTATTATATAAAATTCTCTTGTAACGGTGTTTGTAGTACTACTCCTCCGAAATGACCCAACCGATTCAAATGAAATTATTTTTAGAATATTCTGTGGGCATGCGAATCGGTTTATATCGAATAAAAACAACAAAAAGTCGCATTAATTGTCCGTAATCATTAAATTTGTAATAAATTGAATGAAATTAAAGTCATGGCCTTCAATTTTTTCGAGATTTTCTTTACTTTGGGCGCCGGGCGGGTGGTTTGTTTTTCGTCTCTATGGTCAAGGCGTCGCAAGCAAACGTCGAAGGAGGTTAGTAACTATGGCATAGCATACTGTTTAGAGGGAATATTTGGGCGCGCATTTCTCAACCAAGCATAATTCCGATGCACGTGGTGACCACATGAAGCCTAGATGTGTTTTTTCTTCTTGATTCCTAGATCATTTGTACAGCACATATGTAGTAATGAATGACGCCCAGATGTGACCCAGAGTAATTTTTTGCCGATCAAATCAAAACCATTCAAACGATTTGAAAAAATTAAAACTTCAATTCGTGTTATTTCAAGAAGGAATTGTTGTCTAAATAATATGAATTTAGTACTGATTCGTATGAAATAATGGTATGACTCTTTGCGGACATTTGAAAAAAGAAAAGTGGAAAGACTTGGTTTATAATCCAAAACGCTAGAAATATTTTTCAAACATGTACAAATGTGCTCAACAGAAGTTGTATCATGCGCCATTAAATTTATAGAACAACCACAAAATCCGTTGCAAATGAACAGACACATGAACTGAACAAGAGCCTGTCCTTTAAAATGGATTATATAAGATTGATGTTCATTTGAAGGCCGAATGCAAAGAAATACAAACGTTCAACATTTACAAAAAATGTATACATGATTTCTAAATTTATAAATGGTGGGCCCAAATTAACAATCTGACTAAAGAAACTTAACTTATTTTAAAATCATTCACAAAAAAACTGTTTACAGGTTCCCTGTTTGTTTACACACAATTCAAGTTCGTACTTAATATAAATGTGTGTTTTTGTTTAACATATTCTGGTTACGTAGATGAGACTTTAGATCCGATTTTTTGTTGACATTTTTTTTGTGATTAATATTTCAGAAGCATAATTTTTTTGAAAGCAGAAGCTGTTTTTTTTTTTATTTTGATAAGTTTTTGGTATGACCTTAAAGTGTTGAAAATAATATTAACTCCTGTCATTTCACACGGTGAAACAAGTGGCAATGCGCCTTTAAGTCATGAAACATATTCCAATTTTTCTCTAAAATAGTCAGATAGGGTTTCCCGAGTGTTAAATCTGAACGGATATTTAAAATTTTTAAATGTCGAGGTAAATTTACATGAAAATTTCCAGAAAAAAGAATAAACTCATGAAATCATCGTAGCCTTGAAACATTAGTTCTTTTTTATGTATTTAATTTTTTAAAACCTGCGTTCCAATTAAATCTTATTGAATCTTGAAAATATCACATAATCTTAAACAGAATCGCAAATCACCTTCAACACTGTTTAGGAAAATTTCAAATAAGACAACAATGGTTTGAATTGGCAGGTATGTATTTAAGGATAAAAAAGAAGTTAAAAATGCTTTAATTCGGTTGAATAACAAAAAATTTAATCATATCTTTTCTCCTTTCAAAACCAAATTAAATTCCTTTGAATATTAACCCAATAAATCAAGACTTCTTGATTTAATAAGAATATTTTGCTAAAAAAAGGGCGAACCTTTTTTGGGACATGATTTTGATGAAAATATGGATATAAATAACCCCTGCTTCCAAATGTGAGGAAAGTGAAGCTGCTTGAAAATGGTTTGAAAAAAATCATCTCTAATGTTTTTATTTCTTCAGTTCTAAAAAATATACCATCAAAAGCTACTCGGGAGCTAAAAGTGCTGCGCTAGGCAGAATATTGAGCAAACACTCCAAAAATTGTCCCAATATTCAAAATTCTTCTTCCATAAAGTTTCATATGCAATAAATTCCAATAAATGAGAAATTTTTGATAACGATTTAAACTTTAAAGTGAACTCGAGCAAAGCGAAGTCAATCAACTAAATTGTATACAATAAATGAAACATAGATATAATCAACATATGTTATTTATGGAACAAGTTATAAAGAGTGGATTTTTTTTAGCATGAGGTTTGCCAAGTTTGATGGTAACGTTGAGTGCTGAAAAAATCGAATTTGCAACGGGAAGCTGATTCCTGATATCATTCGGCAATATTCAAAGCATCCGAATAAAAGAAATGTAAATGAAAAAGATTCATGTAAGAAGTATGTAAAATTTATTGGAGATATTTATTGAATAATCAGTTAAAAGACCCGTAGAATTGAGTTAAAATTCCTAGATTTGATTCCGATATGATTGAGCGGGCCAATTCGAGCAAACGGAAAAGATGGATATGTTTAAAAACTAGGGCATGTTCAAGAAAGCGAGACGATTAACAACTCAAGATGCTTTGATGCTTTTTTTAAGTCAAACAGCGAAAAAAAATTGAAATAGACGCCAAGTTTAAAATGGTAAGACGAAGTTTACCGGGTCTGCTAGTATATCTTTAAAATTGTTGTGATGAAAATTTAAACAAATATGAAACATGCCTAAAGATAAACGGACATGGCGCGTTTTGCCCTACCTAGACATGTTTATTAAAACTCGTTCAAAATAACAGACAAAATAATTGAATAAGTAAATTTTTCGTTTTGTGATGATTTTCAAGACCAATGTTAATTATTGTTACAGATGTCAGGTAATTTTTATGTTGATAGATGCCGAAATTCCTTACGAAAGTCAAGGCCAAAATTGCAAGGAATATGGCTTGAAAAGTATTTTTGGATTTTTGCAAGGATTTATCGCATATTTGATGCTAATTTTTTGTACAAAAAGTTTCTACTGTTAATTAGAACGGAATAGCGTACAGAATTATTAAAATAAGTGTATATCTAGCTAGATATCGCAGTGGGGCGTTTTGCCCACACTGGGCATTATACCCCCAGTTTCCCTACTCTAAAAAAAAAAATTAAAATTTGTTGAGATAACAGCATTATTGTTTTGGTTTATTCACCACATTTTTCTAGAACATTTGATATTTGTAAGATATTCCTGTTTCTAGATATAGCGAAGGAATCAAGTATCCCCAGGGATCATGTTTCCTCACTCTTCCCTACATGCTTCACCTTAAGGGTTTTGGCTGTTCAAAATTTTATGGGTCTTAAAAAGCTTTTTTAGTATTAAAAAAAATATTTCGGCAAAGGAAACTTCCCCCATTCGGTACACCCAATTTTGATGAATATGGGATTGGATCACACAATTGGGGGCTTTGGCGAAAGCAAGCTGCCGAAACATCCGAATTTGGGGTGAAATGGGAAGATGGGTTCTGATGCCGTTCGAATTCGAGCACCGAAAATGGTCGATCGCCCGATGGAAATGGAAGCGATGAGAAACTGCTGCTGTGATGGAGCATGACTGGAGTTGGAGCGAGCGGCATGCAATTCGATCCGCACAGGAAATGGTACATTATGAATCGATTTCGGATTTGCTGCGGTGATCTTTACGGGATCGGAATTCGATCGGAACCTCACATAAGGAGAGCAGCAAAACTGAACCAGCTTGTTGTGGTGATGAGCAACCGTATAAAAATAGAAGGATGCAGGGATTGAGGTGGAAAAGATGCAAATTGAATCCCAAATCATTTGGCTAAAAAATGAAGAATGAAAAGGAGCATTATACGTATAATATATAAATAAACATTTAGTATCATAATTGAATTTAGATTAAAATCATATTCGTTCACATTTAATTTGAAATTTGAACTCATAGGGAATTTAACTTTTAATATAATCAAATTTTTCTTGAAACCCTTTTTGGTTCAGAACTTCAGGGTTTATTAGTAGAAGTAAGACGATATCCTTTTGTGGTGCTACGAAGCGATTCTGAACGATTTCATTGATTCTTGAAAGTCATCGCCACCGTTGCCCAGATCTGGTTAATGGCGACAACAAAGTCGATCCGGCTTGAAATGATATTTTTTCCACACACAATCTCTATCTCTGGACTCAAGTGCTTCCATTCAGATTCAGCCAAAAAGGATCATAATTATACGCTTTAGCGTTCCCTAGGAAAGTTGGCTCTGATCAGGTAAAGGCACACAACAGAACGGAAAACTTGGCTCGGTACTTGGTTCTTTCAATAACAACGAAAAATCGTTCGAAGCGATCGTCAGGTCGCTGCCTGGAAAGTCTGGAAACGTTCCTAGGCCCAAAAATACCACCAATTTCATGCTTCGATTGGCTCCGATCAAACGCGGGAAAAAAAGAAGTTTAACAAATCCTCGGCTGCTACCGTTTGCTTTCTTGATTGACCATAATACTCATTTCATATCCGGAGAAGCCGTCCAAATATTTTCGAGATCCCGCACTCAATCCCGGCCGTTGAAATGTTCCTCAAATCCACTTCGCCGGGCATCAACATCATCAGAGTTCGCGGTAATTACTAATTATCTGTGAAGTTACGCAAGATATCAGGTTTTTTTCTTATACCTCCACCCAACTCTTTCAGTAGAACCCATCACGGGCAAAAGGAGGCTTCGATATGTTTCGGATTTCTCTCAATGACGGAACCGTGAATAATCGAGATAATCAGCCGGGCCGGACCAAACCGAACTGGACCGATCGAAAGCAACCCTCCAGTCCCAATAAGGCCACTCATTGATAGATTGAGGATGTTCTGCGCAGCACACACAAAGATCTCTGATTTGAGATTAACTCACCGGAGTTTTTAATTCGAGCACTTTGAAAGTTTGGCTTGGAGAAAATTAACTTTTTAACTTGCGAGACCTTTGAACTCATAAGGCATTACGAAATTGGTTCAGGTGATTATTGAACTGAACTGGCTGGTTGGTTGATCTTTAATTTCTCCATTACGCTTATCGGTTAGAAAGGACAGGAAATGTCTTACCTCTGATGTGCAGGTGATTAATCATTAACCGTTGTCGATTGGAAAGTTTGAAGCCGTTTCAATAACATAGTTTTTTTCTACAATAAAATTTATGATGGGTCGAAAATATTGTCGACTTTACTGTTCAAAATATATATTCTCACTAAGAAAAAAAAACATTTGATGGTTTATTAACATTTTATTAAGACATTCGTTTTTCTTTTTATTCATGATATAATATCTTAAGTATTCAAAATGAATTTTTCATAATTTAAAGATTACTTTAGAAGAGATTAAATGCAGATTAACTTGAATTTGATTTAATTCTTCGAGAGCAACAACTGAAAAAAATATGAATCATAACGCCACAAGTTCTCTATAGAAAGCAAAATAATGACACCTTTTAGACATTCATTGAGTTCGTTGACCCGTCTTGCGGGTTTTCGAAATTCAAATTCTGCTCGTACTACCAAATTACTAAAAATGCACAATAAATCCGGTGGTTCATTAAGTAAAAAAATATTCTCCATTATGTTCCTTGTTCTGAACTAGTAATTTGGTTAAATTTAAAGCTTCGGATATAAAAATCGAAGCACAGAACTAAACTACAAAATCTCAACACTAAATTTCAAAAGAAATTAAATTCGAATCCTAAGATGAATTTCTGATCAGATCCGAAATACCCATGATTAAAGCTGGTTTAGCAACCGTACTAATTTTAATTTTAATATCCTTTCTTATTTTTAAATGAAGGGTTGATTGAAAAATTTCACTGTTATATCTTGAATTTAAAAAAATATCAAACCATATTTTGAAATGTGAATTCTCGAGGAAAAAATCCTCGAGACATTATTTAAAATACATTATTGATGAATCAATTTAATTGAATATAAAAAAAAATTGTTTAAAGAGTTCCAGTGATGAGTTCAAACTCTAGATTTTCAAGTATTGAATCATTACTCTTTCCGACAAGTCGTCAATAAATTATTTAAAATTAAGTTCCTTATTCTAAGCTAGACATTTTCTTACAAATAAATATTAAGCAGTCAATATTTTGAAATGTGAATTCTCGAGGAGAAAATACATTATGAACTTAAGAGACTTTATTCAAAATACATTATTGTTTGTTCAATACAATTCAATTAAAAAAAAATTAAATTTGTTTAAAGAGTGCCAGCGCTGAAAGTCAGAGATGAGAGCATATTTTTTTTATTAAAATTTTCCCTATAAAAGTTGATTTTCGTTTTTCATATTGTTAGCTTTTTATATTTATAATACAACAAGATCAATTTATCATTAAATCAGATATACTTGAACCGATATACACCACTTCACGAGAAAACGGGAGACACGAATAGCGCTATCTGGCGACAGAAATGGAAGTATTACACTGTGATTTTTTTCGGAGCTTCGATCAGAGATGCCAGGTGTCCTGATTTTTCAATTGAAAATCGCAAAATGTGTGGCGTAGCATATCGAAAAGACAAAAGTAAAATGAGTACTATTTGAATAAAAATAAGTTATAACCAGCGCTAACTCCTACAATTTTTAAAACATCATACAATCCCTTAAACATCGTAATTGTAATATTACTATCGATTCAAAGCAATGTTTAAAAAAAGAAATAATGAAATGGAAGTGTTATTAGACTCAAAAACATCAAGGCCATCCTTTGAAATAATGAAATAAGGAAGGTAATTGAAAGTTATTGCTCCAATCCATATTTTGTTCAGAAATATTTACAAGTATGGTATCGATATATTTTCTTAAACCCCTTTTAGTTGGTTTGTTATTAATAACTTATTTATTATGACTTTATAAAAAACTAAAAATAAATTGAATTACGACATTAATGATAAAATCTGCCAGCACACAGACTTTTGTCATAGCATACATTGAGAATTTCCACTAGCACTTTACGAGTAAACAAACATACAGCGTATTCTTAACCAAACCTTTGCGCCTTTTGGTTTCTTTAAATCGAATTCCACAAAATTTATTTGATATCTGTCTTCATTTCGAGCTTTTAACAGCGATCCGTTACCTAGAATATATGCATACAAAAGGGCAAATTAAAATAAGCGGAAGCTTATTGAAAATTAAAAAAAATCTAGCGAAGAGACCAAAATTAAATATAGATCAAGAAACAAAAAAAAAGAAATTCAAAAATAATTATTATTATTTATTCCTAGTTATATTTAAATAGTTTATTGTGTTTTGGATTATCATTTGTTTTATAACATAAAAGATTTAAGGAATAGAAAAAAAAGTTTGATTTCAAAACCAACATTCAAGTCATTTGGAACCTAAGATGAATTTTTATAAAAATTTCGTCACATTCCATGGCGGAAACAAAGTTGTTCCTTCTTATTAATAACAAATTCATATGATGCTTTATGTACACTAAATTTTCGTGTCATATTGAAGTAAATGTGTTGAAATTTTGTATTCTCCTCAACAATCCTTTCTGTGAAACTTTTTCAACGTTGATTTTTCCTTTTTTAGATTTTTGTTTTACGTTCACGTGCACAAATAAATGATGGGAATACATTATGAAATACAGTTTTTTTAAATAGAATTGGTAAATCTCAAAGAAAAAAAAAACAATCCTGTTGCACACATTTGTCTCTTTTAGCAAAAAAAAAATTGCCCTTTCAGAATGTTAATATGGACCTGTCAAAATGCTGATCAGGGATGCTGTCTGAACATATTTTCATCACTTTTTGTTAAGTTTACGTAAACTTACAAAAAATTAAATCCCACTTATTTGAGAAATGTGAATTAATCTCTGAATTTCATTTGTCAGTACGAACAGATTTAATGGCACTAATTTATTGAACAATATATTTCTTTTTGAATCAGACACAAACAAATAACAATCCATTAATTTATGTTGAAGCTAGTATGGCTTAGGTCAGATTCGTTTTTATTTAGTTTTATGATACAATAACAAGGGAAGGATTTATTTTCATTAATGTATTGATGTATTAGCTTTTTTAAATTTATAGAAGTAGCAAATTTGGTATGAAGAAATTTAACAGCAAGCTGTTATTCTTCCCATCAGACGTTGCGAAAAGAAAAAAAAATATTTTAATCAATTTCTATTTCTATTCTTTTCAAAATTCGCACTTCCAGCCTACACTTCTTTCATGTTCTTCGGAAACTTATAAAAATCCAAGATATAAATCCAAATCCATTATCAGAGTACATGGATATTATTAGTTAGCCTTTTTGGACGAATTTCACAAATAAGTAGTTCCATTTTGTCCGCTAGAGGATGCTGATGATGTCGCCTTCTCATTATATGAAGAAAACAAGTGTGGTGAATATGGGTTTCAATTATATTTGATTAAATGCTTATAGAGACAAATTCAAAATTCAAAATCAAGATTCGGTCTTTCCGACAAGTCATCAATAAATTATTTTAAAAATGATGTTTCTTATTCTGAGCTAGTCATTTTCTTAAACATTAATATTAAGTAGTCAATAGACTGCCCCAAATTTGTATGGGAATTTCAAAACCTGTGAAATGTTATGCGCTGCAGGTAAAAATTGATCCTAGGCCTAGTACAAGATCTCATGCCAAATTTGAGCCAAATCGGATCACGGGAAGGGGTCGCTCAACGAGCCTAAAGTTTGTATGGGATTTTGGGACATTTTGTTCGAGAGAAACATGAAAACTCAGTTTTTCATCAATAACTTTAGTTCCCGTCGGCCGATTTCTTTCAAAAACGGTTTTTCTTAAAGCCTAAAATATGAAAAATATTTCATCCGAAGACTGCATATCGATAAGAGTTGAGATAAAAAAGTTATAAGGCTTCAAAAATGGGCTAACTTTTTTAAGGATGGTATTCATCACTGTTTATAAGTCGGGCCGGTCGAACATATTGACGCCTCATTAACAGTGATGAATACCACCTCTAAAAAAGTTAGCCCATTTTTGAAGCCTAATAACTTTTTTATCTTAACTCTTATCAATATGCTTTCTTCGGATGAAATATTTTTCAAAATTTAGGCTTTAAGAAATTCCATTTTTGAAAGAAATCGGCCGACGGGAACTAAAGTTATTGACGAAAAACTGGTTTTCATGTTTCTCCCGAACAAAATGTCTCCAAATCCCATACAAACTTCAGGCTCGTTGAGTGACCCCTTCCCGTGATCCGATCTGGCCCAAATTTGGCATGAGATCTTGTACTAGGCCTAGGATCAATTTTAGCCTGCAGCGCATAACTTTTTCAAAAGTCGGGTCATTTGGGGCACTCTAGTAGTCAAGTTTACAAATCTACCATCAATATTTCCGAAAACACAGAAAACGGATGAGGCTTAAAATTTTGAATAAAACCAGAGTTTAAAGCTTTGGACAGAAGAACAATAGAAGTAAAATTCATAAATTCAAACCAATAAGTAACTTAATCCGAATTCTAAAATAAATTTCAGACCAGATAAGAAATTAATCATGATATGAAATTGTTTCGCAAAACGATAATAGTTATTGTTTAGTAATCGTCTTAACTAACATTCCTTTTCTTCATTTTCAATTGGAGGCTTGATTGAAAAACTCTGCTGAAATATTTTAAATTTGAAGAAATATTTGATCACGATTTTAACCCTCCAAAGCTGTTTGGGTCAATATGACCCGAAGCGCACATTTCAAACATCTTTATTACATTCCAATATTGTCGGATAGATGGATTCTTGACAATTTCAATCATCAATGAAACACTTAAATATAGCTGTCAGAAGTTATGAGTATTTTAATAATAAAACTGATTTTTCGGACTTTTTACTTTCTGAACCATATCGGCTTTATTTTGAAACGTTGAGTAATTAGCATAAATTACCTACACAATGAATATAATATTATCGAAATTGGTTAACATTTACAGCCAGGAGAACAAAATCAAACTACAACTCAAATTTCCTCCGAAACGGATATTTAGCGAACGGCTTTTGAAGGTTAAATGTGAAATCTTGATAAGAAAAAAAATATCCAGATTGAACTTGAGAGAATTTATTCGGAACACATACTTACTTTATGATTAAATTTAATTTGATACAAAGAAGAATATTAATTTTATTTCAAGAGTATCAGTGATCAAAATCAGGGATAACATCATTTTTTTATATTTCAATACGTCCAGTTATCAACCTTAAAGGCTTAATTTGTTCATTCTTGAAGTTCACACAAACCTTCTAAATACTTCCAAGGTTCAGGATGGGAAATGGGTGATTTCTTGAATGATCGATAAGAAACTAATAAAAATAAAAATAATGAATTCGAAGTTTTGTTGCAAATATTGAAAGCACAAAGAAAATAATTATTTAATTAATGTGTTATACATTCAAATGTAGCTTTCAAGTTTCTACTTCGAATAATTTCAAACTTTTTATGGATTGAAAAAAATCATGAAAGATTCTTAAAAGATTATTAAATTCTAAAGTGCAAGTTTTATAGTTTAAAATTTCAAGCTCTGAATATGCAAATTGAAATACTGGGTTCTAGAACAGACAAAAGGTACTAGGTTATTTTTTTAAACAATTTGGACTATAAGGCTTATTATGTTTTCAGGACACAAAAAATTAAAAATGTAAAATAATAAGAAACATATTAAAATTATAAAAAAAAAAATACAAAGATTTCACTATAAAATTCGGTTAATTGATTTGAAAATTTTAAATAAAAATCTATAAAACTCGGTACATTTATTTGAATATTAAAACAATATGAGACGATAAAAAATATACGTTTCAAGTTTCATTTTATCAAAGAATATTAATGATGATGATGATAATGATGTCTAAAAAAAGTTTAATTCAACATCTTATATATAAAAATGGAGGCGTTTGCTTTGTAACACCATCACGTATAAACGGTTGGTCGGAATTAAGTGAAATTTGGTATACGAGGGTTTTTCGGGTCAGCGATGGTTTGTATAATAGTTTCAAGAATCTCACTTTTTATGAAAGGGGGGTCCCCATACAAAATCAACTTGAAATGGGACATATGCCGTTCAATTTTGTTACGATTTTCATAAAAATCGATTCGCGAGCACGATGATGTTAAAGACGTATAGACAAAATAAAACATTTATTAAGATTTGTTTATTTAAAGGTAAAACAAAGTTTACTGGGTCAGCTAGTTTTTTATAAACTTGGAAAATATCATTTTCAAGCATAAATATTCAACTCTAGTGAAGAAATTCTTAATAAAAATTCCCAAGATGGCAAATTACTTGCCATCTTGGGCAAATGTGGAAAATTGATTTGAAGCCATTCTTTTGATTTTTTTTATGTTTAAAAGTGTTGTCAAAAAAGCCAAAAAAGAATTTTTTAACTGATTTTCACCTATTTTTAAAAGTGATTTCAAATAAACGAAAGCTGTTAGACAAAAACCTAATTGCATATTTGGATTCAGGGCACCCAAACTATTCAATACAAGCTTGACAAGGACTTGAGAAATTTGTCAAAACCTTTTTGGATATGGCGTTTAGGATTTAGGAGAAAGAGAAACACAAAATACAATTGAGGCTGAAATTGGTTTCTTAAGGGTTATTTCATGTCAGCATAAAATTTGGAATGACATTAACCCTTTTTTTTACAATCAAAGTTAGTAATAAAGTCATCGACACTAGGTAGGAATTTGTTTTTGTTTAGCTAAATCTGTTGACTATCGTCGTGTTACACGGCTACCACCTTGTGTTGTGTATAATTATTATTTTATGAATAAATTTTGAAGATCAAATCGTTAGTTTCAAATTTTTAACTTGTTTAGTTACACTTCTTAGTAAAAACTCATTTGAAACATGAGTTTCGGTTTTTGTGTGTCAAGATTTGAGTTTCAATACAAAAGGTTGACTAAATTGCAAATCGAAATATACGGCTCTAAAATTAATTAAAAGGGTAGACTCTCTAGACCATGGGTGGCCAAACCATGGCCCGCGTCTGTTTTTTATGGCCCGCGAAGCCCTTTCAGAATAGAATGTTTTTCTGCTTCATCATTTAAAAAAAAAAACTGACTATATCAAGCAAACGAGAAACATTTTTAAATTCTTTAATATTTACAACATTTTACGTATTATTTGTACTTTGCAACCACGTATTATGCAGTAGTAGATATTTGTTATTTAGTTACTTCATATCAGTGGTATTGAAAGTGGCCTTCACTATTTAAGGAGCGTCAAGAGTCTTCAAGCGGAAACTAGTATAATTTTGAGAAGTTTGGAAGGCGTCAGGGATATACACTTATAAATTCCGAAAGAACTTGTATAACTTGTTTTTTTTTCTTTATAATTAGCTAGGTACTCTTAAATGATAATGAGAAAGTAGAGAAAGTACAAAATTATTTATGTTTATTTTGGAATGAAAATGCACCGTTTTTCAAAATCACTCACACGATTTTCACAAAACAGAAATTTAATATTTCGTTTAGCTTTGTAGTCCGAAGTACTAATTTAATTTGTCAGCTTCAATTGAAAAAAAAAATCAAAATTTTTGAAATCTAGTTTGTAGAGTTATATTGGTACAAAACTTCTACTATTTGTAAATCGAATACTGTTTTCAAAACTTGTTTTACCAATAACAATTACTCAGGCTGTTAAAATCAAAAATATATTTATTTGTACTAAACTTTAACAGAAAAAGGTAACATTTTCTAAATTAAATCGAAATGATATATGTACCTTAGTATTAGTAACGTATTTTTAATTATTTAAACTTATAAACGGTGTTGGGCATTCAAACGCTGATCGCTTATTAATATGCTTTATTTTTGTTCATTCAATTCATTTTCTCCCAAAATTTGTAGTGAACTAACTGATAAACAAGCTCCTCCAAAGACAATTTGACAAGCAAGATGGTTGATAGAAATTCTTCTCAGGTTATGGAGCTTTTTTTATCTGTAAATTCACCAAAAAATAGGAGAGAACCTTATTTTAGAAAATATAAAATTAGCTTCCTAATAAGTGACTATATTTTTAAAGCCAGACTCTGCTATAAATACTTTCAGTTTGGTAAAACTTATCTTAATTTCATTTGAACTAATTTGTTATTAACAAATAACAGAGAAGGGGAACGTTAAAAAAAAAATATTTTTTTTCATATTTATTTGCTTTTTATAAATTTTTATTTAAAAAAAAACTAAAATGATGCGCTTAGAGCCAAACGAGTATGCATGAAAACCTATTTTGAGATAACAAGCTTTATAATTATTGTGTTTGAACATTCTCCATATATGTTTCAAGAATTTGTTATTTTCATTCGAATGTAAAAAAAATCTAAAATTCCGAAAAAAAATCATCAAATCTCACGTGAGGTTTATTACGTCGCATGAAAAATCATAAAAATTCTCAGAAAACTGCTTCAAAAGTTATCACACCAACTTTCAAATTTGTATTTTACATATAGAATATGTTGTCCAAGCTTCGAATATTTAAAAAGGACGGAAGTTGCGACTTGTTTATGCCAGTTTTCAAGTTTTTGGTAATTAGACTTTTGATATTAATTTTTATTACAACAATCAAATAGCGAAAGAAAATTTCATCTAAAATGTGAAAAGCTTACGATGGTTATTTGGTTTTGAACAATTTCGTTCTGCAGAGTTGCTTTTCCAATTTAATATATAAATTTTAACCATGATCTGATTGTTAAAATGTGAAAACCATGGAATTTCAGTGTAGTTACCAAACAATTTGATCCTTATGGAATGAATAAGCCCAGAATGTTTCAAATCTCTAAAAAAAACGCTATGTGTGTGAAGTACTGTTGAAGAAATTAAATTTCATACAAAACCTCTGCATTGAGTCTGAATTGCAAGGTTTGATTTTGACTATTAGCTCGTTAAAAGTATATCAACAATTTTAAATTTCTGTTTTGATCAAATAAAAAAGAACTGGTAAAAATCTGTACTGAATGTCGGAAATCTTTCTGCGAAAATTTGATTTTAAAACATATTTTAAAATATATTTGGCTAAATTTATACTATTGTGTGGCCCGCAATCAAGTCTCAAAACGAAGATTTGGCCCGCCTGTTGAAAATCTTGGCCACCCCTGCTCTAGACAGTATTTTAAGACTAAAATCCGCCGGTGGCGAGCCGAATTTCTGACATGTTTGTTAACACTTATTTTTTAACACCTTTTGGAATCAAGTGATATCCCGGTAAATTCATTTCTTGTTCTGAAAATTTCACTTGGAAAAAATCTCCAAGGGGGGGGGGGGTTAAATCTCAATCCCCCCCCCCCTGCGTTCGCACGGCCTTGCATCCATGAAGGCTGGAACAAATATCAATTTACTCTTTTGTCAGTCCCCTTCAAAATTTACAAAAAAACATAAATTTTTCGATAAAAAAATTACTTGGTTTTGTGCAATGATATAGTAAACAATTTTGTTGCATACAACCTTTCGTGCAATTTATTCCAATTAATTGGTTTTTTGCATTATTTTTTATTATCCCCCCCGCCCTTGCAATGTTTCAGCCCCGAGTGACAATTATTTATTTACATACATAGTATTCCGTCTTACGACATAACTTGAAGAACATAATTCCTAAAATTCACTCGGTCCATGGCAACCGTTCTCCAATTTCTCGGGCATCCCACGTTCGCCAGATCACGCTCCACTTGGTCTAACCACCTCGCTCGTTGCGCCCCTGCTCGTCTTGTTCCTACCGGATTCGTAGCGAACACCTGTTTTGCAGGACAGTCGTCCGGCATTCTCGCAACATGTCCCGCCCAGCGTATCCGGCCAGCCTTCACCACCTTCTGGATACTGGGTTCGCCGTAGAGTCGCGCGAGCTCGTGGTTCATCCTTCGCCTCCACATTCCGTTCTCCTGTACGCCGCCAAAGATGGTTCTTAACACTCGTCGCTCGAATACTCCGAGTGTACGCAGGTCCTCCTCGAGCAATATCCATGTCTCGTGCCCGTAGAGAACAACCGGTCTAATAAGCGTCGTATACAGGTTACACTTCGTGCGAGGGCTAAGTTTTCTCGACCGCAGTTGCTTGTGGAGTCCATAGTAGGCACGACTTCCGCTGATAATTCGCCTCCGGATCTCACGGCTGTCGTCATTGTCTGCGGTCACCAGTGAGCCGAGATAGACAAAGTCTTCGACTATCTCCAGCTCGTCGCCGTCGATCGTGACCTTGTTATTACTGGACAAGCGGGTTCGGTTGGTCTCGGATCCGCAGGCCAGCATGTACTTCGTCTTGGACGTATTAATCATCAACCCAATCCTTCCTGCTTCGCGTTTCAGTTTGCGGTAGATCTCCTCCACCGCCGCAGATGATCTGCCGACTATATCAATGTCATCGGCAAAGCAGATAAGTTGACTGGATCTGTTGAAAATCGTGCCCCGCATTTCGCCCACCGCTCGTCGAATAACACCTTCTAGCGCCACGTTGAACATCATGCAGGATAGACCATCACCTTGTCGAAGCCCCCTGCGCGATTCGAATGAACTCGACAATTCACCCGAAATCCGCACACAGCACTGCGTTTCATTCATCGTCGCCTTGATCAGTCTGATCAGCTTCCCGGAAAAGCCGTTCTCGTCCATGATTTGCCCCGAGTGATTTGCCCCGAGTCACAAAAGAAGGATTTTAAATTTGTTCTGGCCTTATTGCCTGATAAAAAGAACTCAAAAAAGAGCTTTTATCAAAAAATTAATAATTGCTCCATT
>NC_073692.1:131385294-131478294 GCF_029784155.1 Uranotaenia lowii
TTTTAAATATTTTTCCTTCCTCAATCTTAATAATTTGGAGATTATCTGGACAGATTTGGAGGAATAAGTAAACATGTTGTAATGACTTTTTGAACAGAAAAAATAACAAAATCTTATTTGAAAATTGCACCAAATATTGTTATATTTATTTTAACCTTCCTTTGCCGTTTAAAAAAAAAAGGACAATTAGCCGGTTAGGGTCGAATTGCTATTTCGCATGTATCATCCAAACTACAGAGTGGTTTTTTTTTATAAATTATACCATTTTAGAATCGTCTCCATGTACACTATTTATTTATAAAAAAAATATGTTATAATTTTCTTGGTGTCAGAAAATTGAGCCGAAAGACAAACTGGTCAAAAAAGATGCCATTTTTAAACACAGATTGTGACCATCCTGGTTGAAATAATCAAAATTCACTATGTCAGATAAACTTTGGATGATTCAAAGATTTATTTAAAGTAAAAAAAGTTTTTGGTTTCCAATGTCATATGTCATGAACGGAAGAGTAAGAAAAATTCAAAATCATTGATTTTCGTCTTGAAAACCAACTAATTACTTTATATCTATAAAACTGGGCTGATATATTATGTAATCTATAAAAATCTGAAAACCAATGGAGACTAACGTAATTTTTTTTTTCAAATATTTTTATTTCATTAAGGACCGCGAAAACATACAACGAGAGATTTCAGAAATTTGCGGAACTGTATTTCAACATAAAATATATCAAATGTGCAGTATTAAAATTCTTGAGTAAAATGAAGTGTGGTATTTGATTTCTTGTAATATTATTGATGAATCTCATCATTATTGGTCACCTTAGACTTAAAGCCTTTTCTTTTTTTTGTCATTCTATAATGTTGCCAACATAACGAATGTTTATTGTAAAAATGTTACAGTTTTTCGCGGGAAAAACTGTAATAATGAATTACAATGTAATAAATGATTTCTTCATTTTTGTCAATCACTAGATGGTCTGCCCACACATTATTTAATAATTAAATTTAACATTTCAGAGTAGTTGTGCTCAGAGTGACATTAAGCGTGAAGTAGTTGTCGATATGTTGAAATTCTCTGATTTAATACTGGAATTGGTCACCCTATCAGTCTCTTCATTATTAAATCATCCCTATCGGTTGGGAACGAATGTTATTGAACATAACAGCAATTTATTTCATCAAAATTCCTTGATCCTCATAATAATTTAGATATAAAATCGTTGAAATTTTTATTTCATTAAATTTTTAAATAACCAGCTGTGTAAAACAAAGCACTTTTATTTTATTTTTTATATGAGCTCTCAATGTATCTGAATTTATATCAATCAAGAGCTTTTCAATACGCTTTCAATAGAATGAGTTATCGTTGATGCAAGACACCCATTGTTTTTAGGACTTTTTGCCTTTAAGGTCGTTTTCCGAAGGCCATTAAAATCATATTTAAATATTAAGAAGCATCTGATAGCAGACATTTGGTCAATTTCAAAATGGTAGGGGAGAGTGGGGTAACGTGGGCCACTCTTAATTTCTCAGCTGTGTGTTAAGATAAAAATCCCAATCCAACTGTCATCGTCATCGCTTTGCGTTAGCATGTTTTTCTATATGATGTTGACTTATGTACGCATCATATGCTTCTTTTATTTAACTAGCCTGGAAAATGTACTTACATACTTAAACAAACACCCGTAAAATTTCATGCATGGGAGACCTAAAGTACATAACAAAAATATGCTAATACGCTTATGATCTTGGTTTTGTCATGTTCTTTCACATGGAAAAGGATTTTTTGATGACATTTAAATAGGTCACCCATACGCAACCAATTTCCAAATCATTGCTTGTGGGCAATCGTGGGCCACATTTTGTGGGGTATTTTGGGCCACCTATATTTTGGTGTTTTTATACACGTTCAGAACTTAAAATACGTTATTACTATTTGTAAAGTTTCCTTATGCCAAATGAAAAGTTATGAAAAATGTTTTGGCCATCTTTTCTAATGCGATAGAGACGAACAAAAATCCTATATATGGAATTTTGCCGAAACGTTCGCGAGCCAGGTTTTAGGATCTATTCGATCATACACAACTCTCTTTTCAGTTTCCTAATCTGAAATCGCTTTAAAATAACTCAATGAATTATGAAATTTCAGTTTTGAGTCAACTCATAAACTTTGCACGTTATTTAGTCAATTTAGATATGGTGGCCCACGTTTCCCCACACTTTTTCAAAATCCAAAAATAATTACTTACAGTCAAAACTCGGGAAATTAAAGTATTTGAAAATAACAAAAAATACCTAATAATACCTCAAAAATGTAGAAATCCTTTCCATTTATTTTTTTCATTTTATCTTTTCTAATAAAGAAGTTATGAAACAAAGAAAAAAAGGGGGTTATGATACCCCACTCTCCCCTATAGTTTTGGAAAATTTGTTCAGTAGTTTTGATTTTATTACCAAAACAATAATCCGTGTCTGTATGACCCTAACTGGCTAATTGTCCTTATTTTGCAGCGAGACTCAGGTAACGCTTTTAAAAACAACTTAAAATGAGGAATAAGGAATAAGATTCATAAGATATCGCTTAGAGTAAGTACATTTCGGGTTATAGATACACCCATAGAAAAGGTTGCAAAAATGCAATGCCTATCTGGCAAATCTCTGTGCCCAAAATGTGCTAAAAAGTGCACTATACCAAAGATGATGATTGGAAAAGCACTACGGGAATAAAGACCCAAGCAAAATAATGCATGACCCTTCAAGCGAAACAAGAAAAACATTTTATTGATTTTCACCCTATTGGATACTTCATTGGATGGAATCAAATAATAAGTCTGTTCAATGAAGTTTGGTCGTAATATGTAGAAATGGATTTCCAATTGACTTTGACCGATTTCTACCAGGTCGAAACAAACCCTCCTGCAAAGCTGGATAAGTTTTGACTAGTTTAAACTTTGCTTGAAGAACGTTGAAGAACGACCTGACTAGTTTCAACCAGAACATTGGCCCATTGAACAACTATCAGTTGACAGAAAGGGGGTGAAACCAATTTTTACTTACAATTGAACGAAGCTAATGTTTTTTTTTATAATTCCGGTAAGCATACAAACACAGAGCACTCGGTATATCATCCAACAATGTTCTTGCTGGCTAATTGCTTCCATCCTGCTTTGTCTTGTGATAGGATATGGAATATGTTTTATTTGATTTCTTTCAGACATATGCACTGCGTTTGCGCTGGGTGGATAATGCAGTTATTAGATAGCTTGTTAATGCCGGTTCGGCATAGAATCTTATACCGATAATTCCACTTCCAAGAAAGTTAATTATTGGAGTAGTGTCTGATTTGTGGGTGTAGTGATTGCTTTTTACTCAAAGAAAGACCTTTATTTATTCATTCAACCAAAATTTTGTTGCGAACAGAACAAACAAACTTTTAAATGAGTCTGAAAATGAGCCGGTTGATGTCGAAATGAATATCGGACAGTGATATTGTGTAATTGGCAAGCCTTGTTAAAGCTGAAATTTATCACGGTGCTATTACAATACCCACAGGCGAGCATCGATAAGACATAAGAAAGGGCAATTGCTCAGCCCAATGATCATCGGACTAAGACCGCAAGAACTTACCGCCGCACAGTGGGCCAGGAACCACACTTTTGCGGTCAAAATTGACTGCAGGCCAGAGGGTTCGTTGTAGCTCATCGGTGTCTTCGACAAAGTTACTCGACTATATTTGCGCTATCTATAGATGGATTTGAATTAGTTCTATTTTTCTCCGCAAGGTGGCGCCAAAATCTAACTTTTTACAGAAGCAAGATACAGGCATGGTGTCTTCTACAAAGTTGTTTATTATACCTTTAATATCAACTTTGTAGAACATTGTTAAGCTCTATGTTGTGTACTTACCTTGCAAAAATAATGATTTAAGAAAACCTTGCAAAAAAATGGTTTTTTCACCTATTTTTGTTTTCAGCTATACAATACCTCAAATTTCCACAGCAATTGATTGGAATAAACTCAAATGAGATATTCTAGTGGAAAACTTTTTCGTTTCGCAGATTTTTTCTGTAAAAATTACAAAAAATTGGTTAAAACTATACAATTTTCAAATTGCAATAACTTGCTTGTGAGCAGTTCGGTGCACCTCATTTTTTGAGAAGTGACAGTTGTGATTATGATCTAAATGCATGTAAAAAATGTCGGTGGGTTCTCGTGGGTTCCTTGCCAAATGATTTAATAAAGTTGGTTATTGTCAATTGCATGAATTTTTAGACTATTGAGAGAATCTGATTTGACAGGTAACAATTCCGCACTCACTAACACCATAACATTCTTTATATAAACTATCATGTGCTAAAAGTTGAAAAGGGACTACATGAAAAAAGGACCAACATCAGAGTTCAGTTACTTGAAATTATTTCTACCAAAAAATCAACTTTCATACGCACCGTTGCCGTCTTCAACAAACTGCGCAGATTGCACCTATTTAGACCCCCATGCAAATAACTTGCGCGCAGTAAATCTGCACACAGACCTATACATAGACAATGACACATATCGATGTTCTTTACATCTTTGGATAAAATTGAATTAAAAACAATTGCGACTGGTGTGTCAGTAAAAATTGTAAGTGAATCCATAATTTTTTGGCTAATTTTTCAGTAATTCGAAAAACGCCCGAATAATGCATGATTTATTTGTTCTGTACATTCTTGTACCCGAATGTACAGAATGCATTCTGTTTTCTGTTCGTTTCTTTTCATTTGTTGATCAGTCAATTTTCGTTATTCAACTTCTTGGTTCGCATGCATTTCATAATAACTTTTGCCAAAACAATAAATGTGGAAATGTGATTCGAAAATCAGAAGCGAGCAACGGCTGATTTGAAAAACTGACACGGGTTGTCTATGTGTGCGTCAGTGCGAAAATTTTTCTGCGTGGAAATTATTTGCACAGGAGTCTAAATAGGTGCAATTTCCGCAATAATTTTCCATACAAATTCACATATTAAAAGACCGTTTTCAAAGAAAACATCCGCATTTCTCGTAGAAAAGTTGAATTTTCATCGTACAGTTATTGGATGAATCTATTGCTTGTTGAGTCAATGCTTAAATAAATAATTCAGCCCATTTCTCGCACTTTTAATCAGATTTGTAAAAATAAAATTTTTCAAAAATATTAAAAAAAACATTTTAAATAATTTTTTTTTTGATTTTTTAATAAATTTGACCAAATGAGCTTAATCGCTTCATTAAGCATCGCAATGGACTAAACAATAATAAAATGACGAAAATTCGACTTTTCTACGAGAAATGCGGATGTTTTCTTTGAAAACGGTCTTTTAATATGTGAATTTGTATTGAAAATTAACCAACTTTATTAAATCATCTGGCAAGGAACCCACGAGAACCCACCGACATTTTTTACATGCATCTAGATCATAATCACAACATGACTGCAGTCACTTCTCAAAAAATAAGGTGCGCCAAACTGCTCGCAAGCAAGTTATTGCAATTTGAAAACTGTATAATGTTCACCAAATTTTTGCGATTTTTACAGAAAAAATCTGCGAAACTAAAAAGTTTTCCACTAGAATATCTCATTTGAGTCTATTCCAATCGATTGCTGTGGAAATTTGAGGTATTGTATAGTTAAAAACAAAAATAGGTGAAAAAAACCATTTTTTGCAAGGTTTTCTTAAATTATTATTTTTGCAAGGTAAGTACACAACATAGAGCTTAACAATGTTCTGCAAAGTTGATATTAAAAGTATAATAAACAACTTTGTAGAAGACACCATGCCTGTATCTTACTTCTGTAAAAAGTTAGATTTTGGCGCCACCTTGCGGAGAAAAATAGAACTAATTCAAATCCATCAATAGATAGCGCAAATATAGTTGAGTAACTTTGTCGAAGACACCGATGAGCTACACCGAACCCTCTGGCCTGCAGTCAATTTTGACCGCAAAAGTGTGGTTCCTGGCCCACTGTGCGCCGCTAGGGGATAATTGGCGTCAACCTGAGCCAATCCGAACCCCCGTTAACCACAATTCGTAACCGTAATGAATGAATGGCAAGATAGTGCCAAATCGTAGCGCTGAAGTTGACAGCACTTTCACCTTCCGGCTGATCGGTCGATGGTGGTCCTTCTCTTCTTGTATTGGCCCGGGTTTCTCGGTATAAAACGGGGAAATTGGTTTACAACAACAACAGACCCGGCAGCGATGCAACAAATGTGTGATTGCGGGGGTGTGTTCGATTCGCCCGAAAGCTATTATTGTGGTTTGAGCGGATTGATTCGATTTTGTGGTACCCCCGGAGCCCATATTGACGACTGATGGCTCTATCTAAGTGTATAATTAAGTATTTTTCAGACACCAAGAGAGGTGAGGTAAGCAGCAATTTATGTGGATGTATCTCGTGTTTGTAAACGCGTTACTCAACATCGATTGACTTATGACGTCGTCGTTGTTTCGCGGTTGAATGAGCGTGCAATTGTTCAATTTTATCATTATCTTTTGCGGTGCTCACCTTATATGCAGAAAGTACATTAAGCCTGGCTGGTGATAATTGCCTATTGCGTATGAATGATTAACCAATTTCGGTATTTGGAAGAGCCTCTGTTGAATGTTTTGATTGAAAAAGCGGAAATGGCTTTATTGGCTCACAAATGTCATTCAATATAGGTATGGGAACATCTGCAATGATTTTATTTTCTCTGAAATCTAGGTATGAAGGTACAGATAAAATAAGCAACAGAAAGTATTTTTTCAATATTGTGCCAACCCAATATTATTTCATCAGTGATTTCTATTCATGGCACGGAATGACTTTTTTTCCATTTACGGTTCAATATAATTCCAACACAATGAAAATCAAAACCAAACAAATGAACTGAATCATCTTCTTCGATCAGTTTCCAATCAATCTTGGAACGTTCTGCTGAACCAGGAAAAGAGCCAATAAACGAATCATTCCAGCAGATACGATTGTACTGGTATTCTGATGAAAGATAAAGTTCACCTCATGGTTTCCACGTTCGACTGCTGGCTGGGGAAAATACATAAACGGGGAACGAGCCAAGAAAAGTCTACCCTTTAATGTCGTATTTTTTGTCGATCAACATCGATGAACTTACGGAACCTGCTGGCCTCACCTTGGGGGAAACATGGTAAGATGGGCGGCGCCAGCAGGAAAAAAAGGTATACGAGTTTGTAAATACTTTCGATGTTCCAAGAGCAGGAACCAAACTGGAGCCGTATTTTTACCATTCAGTCAGCAAAGAATGGGCCTTTTGCCAACTTTTTTTCTCCCCTGTCTCTCAACAATAGTCCTGGGGTGATTTGAGTTTCGTCTTTTGCTATTCAATTACTTGTCTGTGTATTTTTCTCTAATATAACATTACCTTCCTTAAGATGGTGTATACATTTTCATAACATACTGTCTTGTTGGCAGAAATGGTTACGTTATTTTATTTTTATCTAATCCAATTGGTAAACGACAATTAACATTCCTTTGATTCTTTTGGACAATTTTTGTTATCATAAAGTACATATTTATTCAAATGTTAAGAAATATTTTTTCATCTTTGTCTGATCTGGAACAAAAGGGAATGGGCATAGATTTATCTCCAATCGAAATTGAAATTTTGCAACCTCTTCTTCGGATATATGTGTCTCAAAGAAGACTAGACTGGGCAAATATGTATGAAACTTGGTTTTCCGGTGTACACTGATGTACAATATACGGTTCGGAAGGTTTAAATTGGTAAGAAATCTCGCGTGAGCTTTCATTACGTCGTATGAAACCAAATGTAAACAAACAGTTTTATTACGAAAAAATTTGTACAATAACTCACATAAACTAGTCGCAACTTCATTCCATCTAATATTATGCATCTAGAAAAAAACCGTAATATGAGCGCTAATAACCAAGTAGCCCAGCCTACTAGCGACATTGAAATCCAATGTAATTTTTTGGATAAACAAACTGAATCAAAACCAAGAAGTGTCAGTTTGATTGCGGTTCAGATTCCACGAAAAAAAAAATCATGTCTGTTATCAGGTCTGATCCTCTGGAAGATGAGTGAGTATAACTTATCTTTTTTGTCCCTGTATTCCTTACGACAAATTTTGTTGTAGGTTGCACGAAGAGCACCTAGAACTGGATGAGGGAAATGATTATGTTATTCCGCCGTCTTTCCCTGAAGATATGGAGTTCGCGACAGAAAATGTGAGTCCTCTGCAGGCGAATGAATTGTTTTCCTTCAATGGACTTTTCTTCATTCGGTTCTTCCGGAGCCAACTACGACCTAAAGAGCTCACGGAAGTGAGTATAGGAGGAGACACCATGGAGGAAGTACTGGGAGCTATATGGCAGGTTGCACAAGATCACGTGCGCCGCGAGGTGATATTTAAAGATGCTGTGCCATATTGGAGCGATAAGGTGCAGCCCGATGTTGGAGATATCGGACGTTTCATCACCCTCCAGAATAAGGCTCAGAGGAAGGGATTTTCGGTCGGAGAGTTAAACCATCGGATTTTAACAAAGTGGCGTGGAAAGGTGATAAATTTGTACATTTATCCATACTCAATCAACGTCGAGACAAATCCACAGTATCAGACTGTGCTCCGAAAACTTGTCTCCCCGGAAATCCCTGATCGGTCAGGAGCGCATTCTACTCGAGATGATTCCGCGTTGGCGAATGAGCTGCGCGAGAAACATCCTGATTTAGAAGGACACTTCAGTTCTTGGCTTTTGTGGGCCAATTTGATAAATTCGTCGCCGGCTCATGAACGAGACTTGTTAAGGCAAGCCGATGCGCCACCTGTACAATTGGCAAAATTTTTTCGCTGGGCAACGGTTTCTGAAGCTGCACGCCTACAATCCGTCCATAGAGGCATGGTGGTAGCTAACACCATCAATGAAGGCTGGATGCGAGGTATCACAGAGATCAAAGGGGAACTTGCGATGGCATCAAAACTCCTCCAGAGTGCTATAAGTAAAATGGAAGCGCTAGAACTAAGAGGACAGTACGGTTCGGAATTGTGCACCGCAATGGAATCGACAACACGCCCCGAAGAAACAGAGATTAGTGGTATCCTTTCCGAAAGAGTTACTGACAGTTACGACGTTGATCATTGTTGAATTTTTTTTTCACTTTAATTTATTGTTTTTTTTTCTTTTTTCTTTTTTTTTACTCTTCATTTAACTTTTCTCATATTTTTATTATTCATATTATTAACAATAAAAAATATCGAAAAAAATGTATTTGTATTTCGTTAAATCTTCTACAGCTATTAATCAATCCGGAAAAATATTGAAATCCATATTCTTGGGATCTTGGGATAGGCCTTTTTCGGGAAGAAAAGTACCACCAGCAAAATAACCACAGTGATTGAATAATTTACTGCAGGGATAGGTTTTGAAGCGGTTCATTGCGTCACAAATTTCGGACAGGACTGGTTTCTGATCAATGTGCTGTCTTCTGCAACTCCTCTTCAATAGTCCAAAAATATTTTCTATGGGGTTAAAGAAAGGGCAGTACGCTGGCAAGAAAATAACCATTATTCCAATGGATCGAAGGTAGCGTACAATATTAGGGTCGCAATGAATACGGGCCCCATCCATTATCCAAATCGAATTAAATCCGGGATACCTCTGAACTTGAGAGTTTTTCAAGGCAAAATTCCTGCAGCAGTTGAAGAATTTTTTGCGATTGAAGGTGCCATCCGTAAAAAAACTATCAACCAATCCATTCATGTTCAAAAAGCATAAAAATGATACCCTCGGCTTTCTACAAAACTCTCCTCGATACACCACTTTCTGTCCGACGATACCATATCCTTTGCGCCGTAATATGTCCTTGTTGTTGATGCTCACTTCATCTAGGAAAACTAAGTTGAACAGATCCCACGGTATTGCGAGCAATTCCTTAACGAAGCGCACAATTTCATCGTCACGAATTTGAATGGCACGGCGTTCGATAGTTTTCCACGACATTCCAGATTCATGCAAAATCGAACAAATGGAAGAAACGCTGATATTTATTCGGAAATGTTTCTGGAACTTAATCTTCGGTTCCTCCAGGAACAGAACTGGCTCCTTTCGATACAAATCAAAAATCCATTGACGCATGTGGCCTCCAAACTTTTTGAAAATTTGTTTTCGTTTCTTTCTTTCGAAAAACCCGTTTGTTTCAAATTTCTTGAACCATTCGCAAACAGTGGATAAGGATTTTCCGTAGACTTTGGAAATGTCTTTCCTGGTCATTCCTAGAAAATAATTCCTGTACAGCGCGTGGTACACGGTGTTCACACTGGCATGACGTTGCCTTACATTTTGAATAATTATGTTGGACATTTTTTCAACTGAAAATAGATTCCGTTCGGTTCCGATCCTAACAATATAAACAAAACAACACATCGCGAGTTTCCTAGGAGACTTGAAGCATGCGATTGAAGGCCTAGGGAAAATGTACAGTAAATAACGTAAACAATTTTCGTGCACTGCATTGAAATTGCCTACTAGACTGAAAAATTAATAACAAACCTTCGAATGACAGGAATCTCGCTAGTAAAAAAGTGTCGCTAGTAATACTGTCGCTATTCGGTTTGGTGCTATACACATAATATATAAAGATGAGTTGGACTATATATGTTTGTTTGTTTGTATGCAACTTATACAAATCCACACCGCTGAACCGATCAGCCTGAAATTTGGTACAGAGATGTAGTTGAACCAGGGTAAGGTTTTAGTAATAGTTCTGAGCCCCTCCCACCTAAGAAAAAGGACCCTCCCATACAACGTTTTTTTAATTCCCACGAACCAAAAGTCATGGCACCCATTTTGGCAGCCGATTTGCGTTTCCTTTGGCGGGGTTCTTCACCATCATTATGGGCCGAGCATTAGAATTTTGGCGGGTATTTTTATTCCTTCTTCTGTTCTAAGCACGTGGTACTGGTAGGAGATATTTTTATGCAATAATGAGCCTACATTTTGGATTGAAAAATACAACTAGCCTGTTAGAAATATATTGAATAGAATTGTAGTGATTTTCAAAGTGCTCCCTACCGCCACTGGGGTGCTTTGAGAGTCTACATAAATATACAGTGACCTGAACAGTGAACAGTGAATTGACTTCTTCAGCTGAATGAACCGATTTTCATAAATTCCAGCTTATATGAACCAACTATTGTCGAATAATAAGATTCAAAGTTATAATTTGAAGGCCTCGATTTCAACGCTTTAATAGCCGTCGGGGAATTTTAACGGGGGATTAGAAAATTGATCGTCTATTATCTGGAAAAACTTTTGGTTCCGTTGGAAACAAATCCATTACATGAAACTTTTATTAATTAAATCTGAGGTTTTCAGTTTTATGCAGTTCTATTTCTTTGGCCAATTTATAACTTTTGAGTCAATTTGTTCAATTCTACCATCCAATTTATATAAAACTTATAGTTGAACCGTTTAGTACTTATATTGTCCGGGTTAGGTAAGCTACTACTACTATAAGGGAGGGAAACGATACACATTCATCAATCGAAAACGTTCACTGAAGAAGGTAGTAAGTTGCTATCGAAATACTGGTATATGAACTTTTCATTTACCGTGGTTGAATTAAAAGGAATCTTTCGATTGCTTTGATTCAGTTGAATCATTCAACCAAGTAGGCTCATACCACAACAGATAGGATTAATAGCGGCAAGTTATCCAAACATACAGAAAAATTGTGCCTAAAAAGAACGTAACTTTGTATCTTATTAGGCAAAAAAGTTATAAGCTGTTTAACAGGGATATGTCTTAAAGCAATGATAAACAGTAAATTAAATTGACATCACTGCTGGATGCCTAACGAGGTATTGTATGACTACTTTTCATGCAATACTTCGCGAGGCAGCAGCAGTGATGTCAATTTAATTTACAGTTTTTCAATGCCAATAGAAATACCCCTGTTAAACAGCTAATAACTTTTTTGCCTAATAAGATACGTAGATACAGTCTTGGACAATTTTATTGAGCACAAAATTTATAAATTGGCACGAACGCCATAAGCAAGCAGAGCATAGAATTTATAAATTTGCACAAACACCATAAGCAAGCTCGGTTCCATAGAAGCAACAAAAATGATTGAAGGGATGAGATGCAGGATATGCAGAAAATAAATCAAAATTCATATAAATAAAAATAAAATATTAGTTGTATGCGGCAACACTGAAGATAAATAAAATGAAATAAATGTCTATGGCAACGTTTGCTATTTTGGCAACACTAGGCAAACAAACAAAACAAAGTCAGTCATTTTTCTATTCTTGTGAGCGACAGACGTGTCTAAGGGAATCTCCAAATTGAGAGTCGTAAAATCACGACAATGATGTTGATTTTTCAGTACAAAGTATTAAATTTTCCCATACAAACATAAAAATTTAAATTTACCCATGTAAACGATACTTTAAAAAAATCATGGATGAGTTTTCAGCCAAATTGAAGCCTTTTAGACTCCAGGGTTTGAAAAATTCAAAAATGACCTCAAATCGACTCAGTCTGTACAACCAAGTTCATACACTCAACCGTAACGTAGACTAGTTTGTGCACTACATGTGCATTTCCTTAAGAATAGGTTTAAGCAATGTCTGCTTTAAAATTTTTCTTAAGAGTTTAGATTTCTTCGATTAAAATATTGTTTGAGTTTTTGCCGAGACATTGTAAAGGCAATGGTTTCGCAGTGTTGATTGTAAGAGGCCATCATGCGATTTATTTGCCCATTTTTCGTGTAGTTTGTGCGATAGTGATAATTGAAAAATAAATTTCGATTTCGGAGTTGCCGAGAAGGTGCATAAAAGTTTAATTTTGATAGAATTACTTTTGAGTCAATGCGCTGCGAAACGACATCGTTTACAAATGAAACCATTGCATATTTGCGGCGTTCTTTTAGTGTTTGTATGTCAATGAGCATGCAGCGCGCTTTATATGATGGAAGTGGAAATGATGTCCAACCTAATTTACGAAGGGCATATAGTAGAAACTGATTTTTTACTGATTGTATTCTATCTTCGTGTGAAATTGAATATGGGGACCAAACAACGCTGCAATATTCCATTAAAGACCTTACATAGGCAATATAAAGTGTTTTAATTTTGTATGGGTCTTGAAAATTAAAGCAAAAGCGCTTAATAAAGCCCAGCATGTTATTTGCCCTATGGATGATAATGTTGTAATGGTCTGTTAAAGTAAGTTTAGAGTCTAAGATAACTCTTAAATCCCTGACTCGTTCACATTTTTCTACATTCTGATCTCCTAATGTAATTGTGATGTTTGGTGTTGTTCTTTTTCTGCTAAATGATATTAAATTGCATTTTTTTACATTGAGCTTCAGAAGGCTTTTTTTGCACCACAGATAGAACATGTGAATTTCATTCTGGAATATGCTGATGTCTTCTTCATTTCTTATTTCCAAATAGAGCTTCATGCCGTCGGCATAAATGAGCATTTTGAGATTTTTGAAAATGAAGGAAATGTCGTTTACATAAAGTATGAAAAGTAGAGGTCCTAAATGAGATCCTTGCGGAACTCCTGAAGTGACTTGAATAGGGAGCGATTTCTTTCCATTGAAATTTATTATTTGTTGGCGATTCGTTAGGTATGTTAGGTTCAAGCCATTTTAGGAGTTTAGATTTTACTCAAATTTTTTGTCATTTGAAAAGAAGCGTTGGTATGTCAATGCGATAAAATGCATTACTAAAGTCTGTATAAAGAGCTTCCACATGGTTGCCATTATCCATTGCATTCAATGAAAAGTCTATAAAATCAATTAAATTGGTTGAGGTTGAAGGGCCTTTGAAAAAGCCATGTTGCCTGTCAGTTAATGGGTCCTTAATTTCGGAAAATAATTTTTCGTTTATAATTGCTTCGACCAAATTTGAATATAGGCACTAAAAATGAGCTTTTCCAAATTTTAGGATAATTTCCTGATTCCAATGACATATCGAAAAGCCAAAACAATGGAGCTGTCAGTTCCATTGCCAAACTTTTCATGAATATAGGAGGTACTCCGTCTGGTCCTGGACCTTTCGAAGCGTCCAGATTTTTCAGTCCTTGCAGAATATCCTGCACATGAACTTGATTAATGCTAATGTCCCTTGAGAATTTTGGGAAAAATGAAAAATAATCGCGATCACGATCTTCTTCATTAAATTTGCTCCGATTTGCATTTTTGACGGGAAATTCCCAGTTTTCAACTTTCTTTTCACGTAGTTGAAAAATTTCTTTGGACAAGTCTTTATGTCAAGTTCAGTTTTCACGTTGTATTCTTCAAGTGCATTGCTAATGACCAAGTTTAGTTGATCGCATAAGTTCAAATACGATGATAAATTTTCATAAGTATTGTCCTTTTTGTAAAATTTATGTGCTTTTTGTTTCCGATTCTTTTAGTTCATGATTTGTTTGTTGAACCAGACCGGGTACTTATAGTTTCGGTGACGTCTTCTTTTCTTCAATGGTGTTTCTTGTGAGATAATTCCAAATAAAATTTTGTAAAAGACGTCAGCAGTAGTTTCGACATTTCCTTCGTTCCTAAAAATTTCTGGCCAATAAACACTGTTTAATCTATTCTTAATGTTTTCATAATTTGCAAATTGGTATTCAAAGACTTCTTGATATTCGCAGTCGTTGGGTCTTTGATGTTCATGTATAAATATGGATTATTCATTCGCCGTATGAAAAGCCTCGTTTTTCCATAAAGGGTTTTGCGCTTCAATCTTCATAAATGTTTGTTAGTAAAAGGTCCAAATAACAATTTTGCTGGTTTTTTATGTAATTAATTTGATTCAATCCTAAATCAGAAATTTTGTCAAAAATGAACTTCAAAATTTCATTGTCCCCAACGACGGGGAGTAATATGCTTTCATTTTGAGAGTCCTCGATGAAGTCAGCGTGGCGTTGATTGAAATCCCCATACATATGAGTTTTGACCTCAGCAGATAGATAAGATATTACCTCTTCTGCAGTGATGAGGAAGTTTTCATAAGTGTTTTTATGAGCATGAGCATTGAGGCAAACACGTGTGTTTCACCTGCTATGTGTGCCTTCACCCAAACCTGCTCAAATTCATTGAATTTTTGGGTTGGAATTATTTCAGAATTAAAGCTATTAGAAATGGCTATAAGAACTCCGCCACCTGACTTCTTCTGAGACATTTGAAAATATCTGTCGTCTCTGAATACGTGTCTGTCTGTCTGTCTCGTTATACGCACTTCCAAAAATTCCAAAAAGACTGAGAAGGACGCGCTTAGTACATTTTATAAATATCCTTCATTTTGGCTGAGCTTTCCATGCGATTGAAATTTTGACAATAAATCAAAATTTTAGTCGCACTCTGTCTTTCGGAAGAAGTTTTTGAATGTGCATCTGCTTCAAAAGTGTTTGTATCTAATTCTACTTCCTTAGATGGCGTCCTTTTTTGCGAAAATATGAAGGGCGAGTGTGTAACTTATTGGTGCTTTCGCGAAGTTGTTGTAGTCGATGAGTCCGCTCGCTGGTCAAAAATCGCTGATAGGATTGTAGATCAGCAACAGCGTGCTGCGCCCACCCCGAACTCCAAGTGTACTTCTCTAAAGATGCGCTACAGGTGGTCAGGAGCAGTAGGTAGGCCCTCGACGTCATTCCTTCAATACAGACAGTTGCTGTCTGGTCCTTTAGGAATGCAAGATACATACGGACCACTTTCATGATTTTTGGGCCACGTAGTCTTGCCTTCAAAAAAAGACCGTCTCCGTTCACCGATTGTTCAGTGAGGCGAACAATGGGAGGACGTAAAGGATCTAGTTCGAATTGGCTGCCTTTCAGTGTACATATTTGCCGAGTCTTCTTTGCTATATATACACCCGTAAAAGAGGTTGCTACCCAGACAACAATTTGGTGGGTATTTCGAATTTGCAACACAAATATACGTGCAAATATACGTGTAAAAATATCGTATATAATGCAGCAAAACCAGTATATACGTATCATTTTGGAGGCCGTATAGGTACATTAGCATACATATTCTTGATTTGGATTGTATTGAATTACGATTTACATCATCATATAAATGGTTAAGGTTGTAATCTTGTAGGTTTTCGCTCAATATGCGATTGGGGATATCTTTATATAAGACATTTTTCGTAACAATTTGGAAAATTTGACAACTCAGACGGCAACCCTGCCCTGCCGAGTGAAGTTTATTTTTTCTGATCGGTGCAGTAAAATTATCAAATTTCGGGTGAAATATAAAGTGTACCGTTGCATAGTCTAGTGATTTATTCGCGCAGTGTTTGGTTTTCTTCGGGTAAAGTGAAATTCAGAGTGAAGTGAGTGCGAAAAGGGTTTTTTTTTGTGCAAATTGTCGATTTTTTTATCGGAAAATTCTTCATGATGGTGACGCTACGAACGCGTTACTGCTATAAGAGGAAGAAAGAAGAAATTTCATCAAGTGATTGAACACAACATTGGAAGGCTTGTGTGCAAGATGGTATGTGATGACAGTGACCTCTTTCGTTCGGATTCCGAAGTTGGTTATCGGCAACTGACCCCAAGATGTCTCTGTTAACTCTAAGCTAAGTATATTTACTTTTAATAAACATAACTTTATCCCTTAAGAAGGTTGGTCAACCATTCATCTACATAATTTTCTTCGAACAGCAAATTAACCAATTAACCAAATTCAATCTTCGAGGAAAGGCACGAGGAGTCGGTTTGGGAAATGTTTCAACATCTTACTTTATTTTTAATTTGTATACAAGTCGGGATGCAAGTACAAAATATTAGACACTCAGAAGGATATCAGCCTGAATTACGTTATTTGTTTGAGCCATCGACACTCAGGAGGTGGTTTATTTCATTTTTTTCATCGTGTTCCGATGTTTCTATCAAATTGTGAAATTGATTGATGTTGTTAGAGAATTTGTTCAAGTAGTTATAAAATATTGAGTGTAATTGGAAATTGATTTATTTTTTGGAATTTTGAAAATTTCAAATTTGTAAAAAAACCCCTTGAAATTACAAAAAAATGGGAATTGTATAAATGGAACCTGTGGAAGGATGGGAGGGGGGGGGGGGGGGGGGGAACAGAAATATAAAATATTGGAATAAAAACAAATTGAAATTTGAAAAACAAAAGATGAAAGTTGGGAATAAGATAAAAATTTGGAAGTTTGGATACATGAAAACCTAACAAGTGAAAATATTGATTTTTAGTATTATTAATTCTGGAATGCTTTGAAACAAAAAAAAAATTAATTGAAAATTTGATATTTTTGAAACTCGTGAAATTTGTAAAGTTGGTAATGAAAATTTAAAATTTGTCTTCAAAAGTTCTATATTTTCAAGAATTAATGAATATTTTCTGGAAACATCGAATTCGAAAATGAATCCTTTAAAACTCATAGAAGAAGTTTTTCCTTGCAAAAATCTGAGAATTAAAAATATTAAAAAAAAAATAACTTGGAAAACATTCCAAATATTTTGATATATCCTAATAAATAAAATTTAAGATTTTTATTTCAAAATTTAGGATACGTTTGTTGAAAGCAAACGTTTGTTATGATTATATGCTCTTATAATTTTAACTTTCAGGTTCGTATCCTTTTATAAATAAATAATATTTTTTTTTCTTTATTTTATATGACTATAAATGAATATCCAATTTTTTTGTAATTTTCCTTACTGCCATATATTATTTTAAACCATTATATATATTTTAGAAGGAATGCATCTGGGGATAACCTGGAGAAATTATTGCAAGCGGCACGGGTAGCCGGCCATTGTAGGTTTCTGAGGGTTGGATGCCTTCCTTCGACGAACCATCGGACCGTGGAAGCCCTAGAAGAAATTCGAAGGCCAAGCCACACAGCCATAGGCAGGACCTTGCTACCGATGGGGGAACCATACATACATACATACATACAATTTGGAAAATTTGACAACTTATTTGGTCGACTTCTGCGACTGCAGTGCAGGGCTCTCATTTTCCGTTAGATGAATTAAAAAAAGGTTATTTCAAAGAAATGCGTTTTATGCTGTCAATTCCAGGTCATACCGTACAATTTATTATGAATTTTTCAACATTCATGAAGCTATTGTAGTACCTGGACTTGATCTCTTGATGATACGATCTGCAGCACATGATGGTTGCTAGACGTTAACTGGAAAATATAAAATCAAGGGGATTTGCTTCAAAAGCATTTAACCAAAAGCAAATCGTATATTTCTATAACTAAAATCTTTTAAGTCGTAGAACACGTCATCGATGATCTTAAAATAGATCAACATTTTGAAGCCTCCTTAAATACGGTTTCAATCATCAATGTCTCATTATCATAAACGATTTTATTGAGCTTATTTGTATTCTTTTAAGATTGCCAGCAAATACATTTTACGAAAATCAGACATGCGAATTAAGTTGCATAGGTATACTATTGCATGCACATTATTACGAATCAATGCAGTGATATACGATTGTATAGCATATATTTCCAAGTGACAAGCAGATTTGCGAGCTTATTTTCTGTTTTTCAGTTTACAAGTTTTGATTAAATAACGAGAAATGTCACAGAGTGAGTAATGCTTTTGAAACATACTTACATTTTCATCGACAGGTAAGATATTGGAAATGTTTCGCCACCGCGCTCAATGTGAACACTCTGGGAAGAACTTTTATTACCAGCAGATACCTTAGTACTCTTGTATCGCTGAACTAATCGACTGTAGGTACAACTTTCCGACATTTTAAAACAAGGTTGAGTAAATTATAGAATTTCTCAAAAAAAAAATGTGATGTAAATAAGAAATAGGGACCAATCCTCTCCCCTAAGGTTTCAAACTGTTAACATTTCATGCTCCGAAATAACAAATTTTAAACTTGATTTTCTAATCACTCGGAAAGTTTCATGACCTTTGATCAAAGTTAACAACAACCCGTTAGTACAGAGTGAGGGAAACCAAAACAGGCAATTCGAATAAAAGCATTTCCATGCATCTGTTTCCCAAGACAGCCACCAAACCAACGCCTGGCTCCAATGTGTACTTATTTCTCCCAACACGTAAATAGTTTCGTTTGTTTGGTTTGTTCCGAAGGGTTTTTTTTCCTCCTATAGCTTGGTTCAATCCGAATCGATTTGAAAAATTAATGGAACGGAACGGACTTTACCGACAAATTCGTTCGGCTCACCGTAGGCCCAGGACAAGAGCAACTGGGCAACTGGGTGCTGGCTAGCTGCTGCTGCTGGTGGAAAAAACCAAGTGGATTGGAAAATTGGCTCTCTGGGTGGGACCCCGACTGACTCTACTACTGTTACTACCGACCGACCTTTCATTCTGAATCGGTCTGGCTGGACTGCATTATTTGCATTATCATTATTGCCGCTCCGGTTGAAACAAGTGGGGCACCAAGTTAAGTGGTTGGCCAATTGTTTGGGTGCAACTTTTTTCCGCAAAGAAATGAAGAATATTAGAAAATTCCTATTTTTCTACTCAATTTTTAAATATATAAAAAAACAATACTTCGAAGTCTACATTATTCTGGACTTCAAGAGTAGGCTTTTTCAAGTTCTAGTGGTGCGTAAGAGTGCGTTGCTTTTAAGTCAACGAATTCAAACACGAGCCCAATGTTTTGTAAACCAAAATAGATTCTATGCTTAATTTACCAAATGGCGAAGTTGTCACTTATTTCACACACATCTTTTAGAAAAAAATGCAATATTTTTTTCCATATTTCAACAATTGATTTGTGATAACATATGTCTTCTCTACAAATTCTGATGATCAGATAACACCAAAACATGATGATGGCCCCTAAGAAATGGTTGACACCTTTTATTAAGATTTCTGCCTTCCTGTAACGTGCAACTTTAAATGTCCTTCGATAAATATGTTTGCTTACTTGTCTAGAGTGCAGTAAAAATACGTTTTGGCTATAGAACTGTGAACTATTCGAGATGAACGGCTTTTAATTACTGACTTAAATGCTCTTAACCATGGCCCCTCTGTTCTTAATCTCGGCCGTATATAGAGCCTGAGCCGATGTCAGCGAGTTAGAGCCCAAATGAAAGCGGATAAGTTTTTCTTTAACTGTCCGCCAACTGCAACGTTGATATAAAATCGCGAATGCCATAAAAATGGTAAAATTCATCGCAACAAAAAAAAATTGAATGTTATGAATAAAGATAGCCTTAAATGCATTTTAACGAATGAAATTATTCCCGCGCAATTTTTGTAGCACAAACGACTTGTGAACATTTCACAGCAGTTGTAGGTCTCGTTTGTTTGTTTGTTATTGTTTAATCATTACCAAGTCCAATTTTCGGATGTCTCGTTCCAAAATTGCAGTACCCGGTAAAGACTTAAAAGAGGATTAATTTGCCTAATGAGAGAGTAGCCGAGGGCCATCCCAGGTCGCAACCAAACTTTCGAGAACCGGAGACAATTAAACTCAATCCATCAGCAAACGATAAACCACCGCAGCTTGTCGGACTCAGTAGATTGTTTCAGTTTTGGATGGGCCAAATTTTACGGATTATTTGTCAAAAAGGCTAGCAAAAGGTTGACATGGTCTAATGCGACAGATTGGCACTCAAACCGTGTCGATTCCTCCTCAGTTGTTGTCACTTGTCCATCGGCTTAATTTTGTTACCACAAAGTTCTTTTTAATCCAACCAACCTTCCTCTTCAAAGCTGTTGAGGTAGGTAAAGCTCTGAAAGATCGGTAAAATTAAGATGCAACTACACCGTGTACCTCTCTATAAACGTTGGGGTTTTCTTTATCACAGATTGCAGGCAGTGCTCTTGCACTTGGACTGTTGAGAAGAGAGTGGAATTCAATTGGTACCCAGCAAAATCTGCAATCTGATGGAGTTTTGTTGCCGAACTTAATTAAAATTGCAACTCGCAGAAAACAGCAGAAACAAACCGCAATAATTTCAATTAGGTATTCCTGCTTTTGCGGAGCGCTTCTGCCCGAAGTGAAATCTTTTGTTAATGATTGGCCGTTGAATTTATTCGTCGCCGGAGCTATTTATTATGGCGGTAACAGCTATCTCTGAGGGAGATCTAAGCGAGATATAGTTGTACCGAAAGATGTTTGATATTTGTTTAAAATACCATCTGCAATTCTTAGTTAGTCCATTCCATGTTAAATTAAATCAGAAAATGTGAAAACCGACTATAAAACAAGTCGAGGTAGGTTTAATTAGAGATTTTTACCACGTTTTTTTTCGAACGAATGAAATTTTCATAAAAAAAATCACAAAAATTGCCAAAATGACTAAAATTTTAAAAATTACAAAAATGACAAAAGTGGGAAAATTTTAAAAATTAAAAAAAAAATGACAAAAATGACAAAAATGACATAAATGACAAAATGACAAAAATCACAAAAATGACAGAAATGACAAAAATGGCAAAAATGACAAAAATGACAAAAATGACAAAAATGACAAAAATGACAAAAATGACAAAAATGACAAAAATGACAAAAATGACAAAAATGACAAAAATGACAAAAATGACAAAAATGACAAAAATGACAAAAATGACAAAAACGACTCAAAAATGACACCAAAATGACACAAAAATGACACAAAAATGACACAAAAATGACACAAAAATGACACAAAAATGAAACAAAAATGACAAAAACGACTCAAAAATGACACCAAAATGACACAAAAATGACACCAATATGTTACCTAAATTATATAAAATATTACACCAAAAAGACACCAAAGTGACACCAAAATGATAAGAAATTGACACAAAAATGACACAAAAAGACACAAAAAGACACAAAAGACACAAAAAGACACAAAAAGACACAAAAAGACACAAAAAGACACAAAAAGACACAAAAAGACACAAAAATAACAAAAAAAATGACACAAAAATAACTCAATTAATTACACAAAAATGATACAAAAATAACACAAAAATGACAAAAAAATAACACAAAATTACACAAAAATAACACTTAATGACACCAAAATGATAACAACAAAATAACACTAAAACACACTAAAACTACACAAAAACGATACAAAAATGGCACAAAAATGACACAAAAACGCTCAAAAATGACACAAAAATGAGAAAAAAATGACACAGAAATGACAAGAAAATGACACAAAAATGATACAAAAATGACACCAAAAAAACACAAAAATGACACAAAAATGACACAAAAATGACACAAAAATAACACAAAAATGAAACAAAAATGACACCAATATGGTACCTAAATTATATAAAATATTACACCAAAAAGACACAAAAGTGACACCAAAATGATAAGAAATTGACACAAAAAGACACAAAAATAACAAAAAATGACACAAAAATAACTCAATTAATTACACAAAAATAACACAAAAATGACAAAAAAATAACACAAAATTACACAAAAATAACACTTAATGACACCAAAATGATAACAACAAAATAACACTAAAACACACTAAAACTACACAAAAACGACACAAAAAATGGCACAAAAATGACACAAAAACGCACAAAAATGACACAAAAAATGAGACAAAAATGACACAAAAATGACACAAAAATGACACAAAAATGACACAAAAATGACACAGAAATGACAAGAAAATGACACAAAAATGATACAAAAATGACACAAAAAAAAAAACACAAAAATGACACAAAATTGACACAAAAATGACACAAAAATGACACAAAAATGACACAAAAATGACACAAAAATGAAACAAAAATGACACCAATATGGTACCTAAATTATATAAAATATTACACCAAAAAGACACCAAAATGATAAGAAATTGACACAAAAAGACACAAAAAGACACAAAAAGACACAAAAATAACAAAAAATGACACAAAAATAACTCAATTAATTACACAAAAATAATACAAAAATAACACAAAAATGACAAAAAAAAACACAAAATTACACAAAAATAACACTTAATGACACAAAAATGATAACAACAAAATAACACTAAAACACACTAAAACTACACAAAAACGACACAAAAATGGCACAAAAACGCACAAAAATGACACAAAAATGACACAAAATTGACACAAAAATAACACAAAAATGACACAAAAAATGAGAAAGGACACAAAAATGACAAAAAAAATGACACAAAAATGGCACAAAAATGGCACAAAAATGGCACAAAAATGACACAAAAATGACACAAAAATGACACAAAAATCGCTCAAAAATGGCACAAAATGGACTCAAAAATGGAACAAAACTGATATAATAATGACACAAAAATTACAAAAAACTACACAAAAATGACACGAAAATGACACAAAAAAGACACAAAAATGACACAAAAATGTCACAAAAATGTCACAAAAATGACAAAAAATGACACAAAAATTACACAAAAATTACACAAAAATTACACAAAAATTACACAAAAATTACACAAAAATTACACAAAAATGACACAAAAATACACAAAAATGACACAAAAATGACACAAAAATGTCACAAAAATGACAAAAAATTACACAAAAATTACACAAAAATGACACAAGAATTACACAAAAATTACACAAAAATAACACAAAAAAGACACAAAAATGACACAAAAATGACACAAAAATGACACAAAAATGACACAAAAATGACACAAAAATACACAAAAATGACACAAAAATGTCACAAAAATGTCACAAAAATGACACAAAAATGACACAAAAATGACACAAAAAAGACACAAAAATGACACAAAAATGTCACAAAAATGACAAAAAAATGACACAAAAATTACACAAAAATGACACAAAAATGACACAAAAATGACACAAAAATGACACAAAATGACACAAAATGACACAAAAATGGCAAAAATGACACAAAAATGACTAAATAATGGCGCAATAATGGCGTTATAAAGGCGCAATAATGACACAAGAATAGCACAAAAATAGCTAAAAAATGACTCAAAAATAAAACAAAATGAAACAAAAATTACATAAAAATGACACAAAAACGGCACAATAACGACACAAAAATCGTACAAAAATGACCCAAAAATGAAACAAAAATGACACAAAAATGACACAAAAATAACACAAAAAATGGCACAAAAATGACACAAAAATGGCAAAACTGACACAAAAATTGTACAAAAATGACACAATAATGGCGCAATAATGGCGTTATAATGGCGCAATAATGACACAATAATAGCACAAAAATAGCTCAAAAATGGCACAAAATTGACTCAAAAATGGAACAAAATAAAACAAAAATAACACAAAAATGACACAAAAATGGTACAAAAATGAAACAAAAATGACACAAAAATGACACAATAACGACACAACAATGGTTCAAAAATTACATCAAAATGACACAGAAATGACACTTAAATGACACCTAAATTTTTCAAAAAATGATCCAAAAATGACAAAATCCACAAAATTTACTGACAAATGACACAATATTAACATCAAATCGACACAAATTTGGCACAAAAATGACACAAAAATGACACAAAAATGTAATTGAAATGATAAAAAATGACAAATGAAAAAAACGACACAAAAATGTCACAAGTTTTACACAAAAAAAAAATACAATAATGACACAAAAATAAAACAAAAATGACACAAAAATCGTACAAAAATGACACAAAAACGGCAAGAAATGGAACAAAAATTGCACAAAATTGGCACAACAATGGCACACAAATGGCACAAAAATGACTCAAAAATGACACAAAAAATGATTCAGAAATAAAACAGAAATGAAACAAAAACGACTCAAAATGGCAGAATAGTGTCACAAAAATGACACAAAAATGGCACGAGATTGACACAAAAATGACATAAAAATGACACAATAATTCCACTAACCGACTCAAAAACGACTCAAAATTAACAACAACTAGCACATAAATGACACAAATATGGCAAAAAAAAAAATAACACAAAAGTGACATAAATCGACAAAACATTGACTGAAAATAACTTAAAAATGACACAGAAAAGATAAAAAATTGCCTCAAAAATGACACAGAAATTCTACATAAATGATTCAGAAATCCCCAAAAAATGATACAAAAATTATACAAAAAGGACACAACAATAACATAAAATGGATGAAAAATAGATACATAAATGACTGAAAAATGTTAAACATTTTGTTGGTTTCTGTTTTTTTCATGTCAGTTTGGTTTTTTTTTGTTAAATATTTTGTCATTCGTGTCTTTATTCATTCTTGACATTCAAAAACATGTAATCGTGTTTCAAATTAATAATATATTGATATACTCTTTATTCTGTCAAAAAATTAATCTATATTATCTATACCTATGACATTTTTTAATTTTGAAGCAGAAGTATTGTTAAACATTTCAAACTACATATTATATCTATCTACATATATCTATAAAAAAAAAATTTTCAAAAATATGTTGCTAACAATTTTTTGCACTATTTAAAAAGTTGAAATTATTGGAAAAAATCGTTTTTTGCATAAATTTCTTAGCTATCGATGAATAAAGTGATATCCACCGATTTTTTTAACTTCTTCTATAATTTATGCGGTAAACGGCTTAATAAAGATAACTCAATTAATTTAATCTGTGTAGGTACTAAGAAAAAGAATAGAATATGCATTCAAAACAGATAGTAGTTGATTTGCTAGACTTCAGGTCATTCATCAAATCTCGTAAATTTTCAAACAGTTTCACACTCGTTCCAAAAAGAGTAATATTTTAATTGGCAAATGTTAACAGTTTGCGAAACGAAAGTTCCAAATTATGAGTGTTGCAAAATAGAAAATGCCAATTCTTTTCGTAGTCTTTCTTTATTGGTATTATTTGGTTTTACAGATTCTTTGTCATTTTTCACTTCAACACTAAGTTTTCAAAACGAAAGAAAAACATTTTTCATTTAATTAAATGTATTAACCAGTTAAAAAAACGAACACAAACACAAACAGGATCTCAATGAAACTAATGTTTCCTCGAAGAGATTCCTTTTTCTAAATCTTTCGAGGACATGACGGCTTGCATCTTACAAATGCTAAAACCACCAACCCACAGAAAATGTATTTTGTATGCCGTGACCGAGATTCGATCTCATACCCACTGGCTTAGAAGACTTGAAGGCTATCCTCTACCCCACGGGCTGCGGCAAACCAGTTTTTAGGAAAAATTGAAGTTAAAGTCATATTTCAAGAGCAATCATTTTCCTTGCTGAATCTGATCCGTGCTGAATTTGATTCTCCTACTTAGGTCGTGTAAACTTTTAACAATTTAGCTCTATTTATTAGGTTCGGGAATTTTCGCGAGATTTTTGAGTATTCATTTCCCGGAATTCGAGAATTCCCGATTTTTTTTATTCCCGGGAATTCCCGGGATTGGAAACCACTCCAAAACAAAATAAGTTGGAGATACTTTATAAACATTTGAATGATTATTAAGTTGCTCGGAACGAGCTGTTATTCATGTTACCGCCTAATTTTTAAACAAACTCTAGGATTTATCCATGTTTGCCTCGATTTGCTTTTGGTCCCCCTATTAAATGATTTTGGAAGGGGGAAATAATCAAAAGACTTAAACTTTTTTAAGGCGATGGATTTTTACTCTAGGAAAGAAAAGTTTCCATCTGTGGTTCACCATTCATGTCCGTCTTTTGGGGCCAAAATTTCATGTAAAAAGATGTATACTTTTCCCCCAAAATTTATTCTGGAAGTCCATCGAGCAATTAATTTTGCCCCAAAAAAGACGCAATTCCCGTGGATCCACAGGCACAATAGTAAGTTTTTCCTTAAGTGTGTCTCACCAACCAACCAAGTTTGCGTGAGTCCCAGTACCCTCAATTTCATTATTGCAAGCATGCTATATCGATAAGAGGCTCCAGCTAATAAAATAAAAATAAATGTCCATTCCATACCTACTTTCAGTAAAAGTGGTGGTTGGTTCAACGGAATCGAGTCGCTCCAATTCGAACCAGCCGACTTGAGAATTCGATTTTCCCAGCCAAACCACCCCATGCAGATAAGCTAGCTTGTTAATTGGCAACTTATTATTTTGTGTAGATGTGTTTCGGAGGAAACCGAGCTAGGGAAATTAAAGAGCCACTTATGGTTGGCTTAATGAATTAGAAATTTCATATTTGTTAGTTCTTGGAAGAACTAACTAATAAACAATTCAATTCGTTAATAGCTTGGACGTTCCGAAAATAAGCAATTCTAGTTTCTAAAAAATCGAACTTTTTCCCCAGGGAGCAATGCATGGAAGTAAAATTTCTTGTCAACAAACGTAAAACGCTTGGAGCCTATGAGTCTACAAATACTTCCACTCAAAAACCTTTGCTTTCGCCAAGCGGCCACAACGATGACGACATGTTTTTTGTACCCTCTTTAGGAAGGTATTTCGGATAAAGGACCAATCGATAACTACATAACTGAACTGGGTGAATGGAGGGCAAATATGCTTGGTAACGAATTTTAAAAGGGCACACTTAGAAAAAAAAGGCTAACGCTCGCTGGACCGACCTTGCCGCATTTTTATTCTTGTCGTCGCTTTGCTGGATGGATTCCGTTTTCTGTTGGCTTTTTTTCTACGGTGGGGTTGCATTTTCCGTGCAATCGAGTTAGACGATAAGGATAAGAATTAGAGACTCGTTTGGAAGTAGTGAATGTAGAGGTTCCTTATTCTTTTCTTAGAAAAATTCTAATTGGAGAAAAACTCTTAAACTATTTATTAATGCTAACAAATGTTTTTCTCTCCATTTGCAGGTACTAATGGATCAACAATAAATGCACTTTTAAAACAAGTAACTAACGGGTTCAGGTGTTAAACAAATGGTGAGTTCTGCTGTTGATTTACTGTAATAATACTGCATCTCTTGTGACTAAACGTGATTGTTACATGCGATATCTGTAAGTTTCTCCAAAATAATGTTTTTGATATTTTGAATTAACTTCGGTTTTATGAAACACTGCAAGGCGGCTTTAAAACTTTGCTTCAACCAAATTTAGCTATTGAAACATCTTTAAAACAATCATACAACAGTACACCCAAAGAAGAGGTTGCAACATTTCAATGCCGATCGGAGCTAGCTATGTGGCGAAAATGCGCTGAAATGTGCATTGTGCCTTAAATAATATGATGGCTTTCCCGTCACTGGCATTAAGACTCGAGATCTCGGGCAAAATAATGCAGGACCACACTACATACAAACATTCAAGCGAAACAAGAATAACATTTTATGGGACATTCATCCTATTGGATAATTCATTCTATTTGAAAACAATACAATTTAAAAAAAATTATCGTTAGTGAGAATCGAACTCATAACAATTTCCTACCTTCAATCTTGCCCATCCGACAGCCTAATAAGTGTACCACCACCACCACCAAGAAAGTGAATTGTCATAATAGATTGAGTCCGGGCATTTAATTTCAAAATGGTGGACTAAAATCCTGGCGAAATTTGGGCAAACTTGGTCAAAACCTAAAAATTATTTACAAAAAATCAAGAAAAAACATTTAAAAAATGTTTTTCACCAAAATTTATCAACAGATTTTAAATCGTATTTTAGGCTTTCAAAAAAAAATTCATAATTATTTTCATGAAACATGCTCAGAAAATTTCGTTATGAAATCATAAATAAAATATTTTATAACACAAACTGTTTTTTTAAGTTTGATTTGAGAATGAAAATGAGAATAAACCCGGGCAAATCCGGGCTTTTCCAATAAAATCCGGGCAACCGGGCCGAACCGGTCTTTTTCCAAATTTTTTTATTCAATATCCGGGAAAACCCGGGTAAAACCGGGCAATCTGGCAACCTTATTTTAGACAATAATACGGTGCGGGACAAATGGTCTTGTGCGGCAAGATATTTTCTCAAATCACGCTCTTGGCTCATTTTCAAGACCTTTCATGCTTCCTAATCTAATCTTTCCGTCTGTAATTTCCATAACTTTCATTTGACATTCTACCTGTTAGAATGTATAGTTTACCGAAATGCAATTAATCATTCAATTAAAAATCAGACTACAGTAAATATAAGATTATAAAACTTTAATTCGAACGAAACATTAGGAAAATTTTAAAAACAATGCGATTTGTCCACATTATGGTGTCCAGCATTGTTGTCTAACTATTACCGGACAAGAAAATATTTAACATTGAACATGATTTCAACTTGTAATCACCATTTTGTCAGCAGAACATAAGAGAAACTTTAAATTTCCATAATTTTCGTGAAATTGAGAAGAATAAAATGAGAAAAAAATGAACAAAAAACAAATCTGTGCGAGAATAGGGTCCGGTGGATAAAAGTTTGGACCGAAAAGTCATGCGTCTTTACGCCAGTAGGAAGATTGCCTGTTCGGGATGGGGCGAAAAACTTGAATCCCCCGTAGCACCGTCTATCTTGCCAAGGTAAGATTGGGTCGAAAGACATATAAGAAGCAGAAACATGCTGCTTTTGTCAAACCCAGAGCTCGTGAATATGGACCTGTATGAAAAATGAGTGCGTTATCCACTTACCATACTAACGATTTGAAGAAATGCTATCCCAGTTAGGAAATGCCACTCAACTTAAAAAAAACAGGCAATTCTACGATAAAATTGGCCTAAACAGGTTAATTTTTTGTCAAATTTTTCAGGTTCGCCACCTGCCGTCAGTATTGCGAACCTAAAAGATCTGACAAAAAAAATTAGCATAATGAGAGAACGAACAAGCCTCCTGATTTCTTTTCGGTTTACTTCCCTCTCCGCACACAAAACCTACGATTGCGTCGCAATGAGCCAGCTCACGAATGGTGAGAATCTACTCCCTGCAACATTCTCATCTCGGCTTGCCAGTCCGATATCTTATCTAGTGCACTAAGGTTCATTGTCCTAGTCCTTCTGCCACTGTCGATTGCCATCTTCTGGCTTTGTTCATGCTTTTAAGTATTTAAATACAAAAACATGAAAATGATCCAAAACATGAATTGGTTGGGCCTACCATGGGGCAGAAAACACAGAGACATCAGGAACACAAGAAAAGAAAGAAACGTAGACCACTAGTATACCACTACATACATTTCAAATAGGTTGTATCGTTGGAAGTTTGTTTATGCCGTCGTATTTGGTTTCACCCTGGTGGTCCACCGATTGTGCACCAAGTGCTGTCAAAGCGTTTTTTTATATGAAGATGACAGTAGTTGGTGCACTATCGGTTGGCCACCAGATGAAAACTAATACGGCATAAGAAAAATGCTTCTTGATGAAAAAACTAAGCGTAATGCAAAGTAACTTCGCCGATCTTTAGAACCATTCTTAGCGGCTATAAATGATTTATTTTGTACGCAGTAATCATAAACCTAAAAGCGTGTTTTTTAACCTGTATGTATGTATGTATGATAATCCACCATGGGTGCACGGATTCACCGCAGTTTGATCAAAGTATGTGCTCACATGCATTCTATAGATAATACAATTTGATCTACTCATATGCAGTGCAGTGAACATTATACCCGAAACCATGGCTTCGTGTAAGCTGTTATGAAATGAATGTATAACGTGTTTATGTGAGTATATTTTGGGGGAATGAATCAATCAGGTACACAACCAGTTAAAAATATGAAACATTTCAATGTTATACATCTACTACAGGTACTCTGGCATCCGTGTATATACCTGGCCAGCTGGCAGCTGATTGATCATTCTAATTTAAACATTTGTACAAGAAAAATACATCTTACCCGTCGGCTGATAACAGGACTTGAACCCATTACTTATAACCGATCTCAGGATCCAAGAATAATACGCCTAGCAACCTTTATTAGACTCGCACCACACTAATCAGGATTATTCCTGTTATCTTAATTTCACTTTCCTTGTTTTTTTTCTTCCTACTCCACCACTGTGCCAATAATTTTTTTTTCTAAATAGCGACCTCCGCACGTTCTCCCCGTTTCCTCCCGCATACACTTCTATTTCCACCTTCCCGCAGTGACCTCTGCCCCCATGCCTTTATTCGTAGCTACTTAAAATGTAGTTTGGTAGCCGAACTCGGTAGCCGAAGGAGGTTTCAATTTTTAGTTTATTAGATCGATCTCAGTTTTGCTCCTTCGCTGAAGGAAAAATGGGATTAGTTCAAGTTCGCAGTTCGAACTCCGTTTAGAACCATCGCAAGGAGGAAAAAAGGAACTCAACTTTAGTTCATACAATCGAACTATGATTTGACCACGGTCAAAATAGCACTTCAGTGGCAGCCCTCAGCTTCGAGTTTGACTGGGTAATAGCAAAACTACACTGAACCTCGAAAATACCCAAACTTGAGAACTTTCCTCGCCAACCCGAATGAAACTCCCTCCCTACAGGTTTGGCTATTGGTGGCATAGCTCAAAGTTAAGCTTTTAAAAGAGAACTCATCCCCCAAAATCTGATACCGCAATAAAATGGAAATCAAAACAAAAAAAAATATCTTCAGGTACAGGAATCAAACCAATACCTGCAATAGCACTGCGATTACCATCTCAGGATGCTAGCCGCTCGACCATCGGAGAGTTGTTGAGAGAGGCAACTACATCATCGTATATGCGAGACTTTCTGCGAATGAAGCGGGAATAAAAGTTCCCCCCCCCCCCCCCCCCACAAAAAAACAGTTCTCCGCTTTGAACTTACCCCCAAACCTAATTCTGCCACGATGAGGTAATAGAATCAGCATCGCTTACAACAAAAACCCCCCAAAAAACAGTTCTCCGCTCGAAGGACAAGTTTGGCGTATTTGCAAGCTGTGATTTTTTCACAAACTTGAGTTGATTGAACTCAGGTTTGGGGGGTGGCAGTTCTCAAGTTTGGGTATTTTCGATTTTCAGTGTAAGTTCTGACAAGCATACTCAAAACTAAGTTCAAAAGCGAGTTCCATTTCTTGAACTGTTTGTTATGCCCTTGTTCGTAGCTACCTGAAATGCGGTTCGGCAAAAATGGCACGAATGGGATTAGTTTTGAGTTCGCAGTTCGAACTCCATTTTGAACAATCGCGAGGAGGAAAAAGGGTACTTAACTTTAAGTTCATAGAATCGAACCATGTTTTGAACCTCGGTCATACTTAATTTTGAGTTTAAAAAAAGGAGCGTGTAGTTGCGCTCGAAAAACGGACGGTTTCGCCCTGAGAATAAAGTCAGTTTTGGCAGAAGTTCACCAATACTCTCAATGTTGTTGTCAAAACAATAAACAGCTGTTTGTGGCTGAAAACAAAACAGTTGAAATAATAAACGGACAAATATTGCCGCGATTTTGAACCGCTCAGCCAAGCAAAATCGTACTATCTGCAGTCCAGTGCAATTCGGACACGAAAAAAGACAGACAAGGCTTTAAAGAACGAAGTGAAAAAAATCCAGAAGGGAAAACAAAATGCCAGCTGCATGTAAACATTGCGCTCGTTCTCACGCACATTTACGTATGGAATAACTCGAAAACTGGAAGACGTATTTTTATTCGGACGAAATCAGAAGCAAATTGAGAATCGAAAAAACGCGCTATAAGGAATGGAGTGATTTGAAGAATTTTATGTAATAAATGAATGTTTTCATAATTCAAATTTTTTCGTCAAACTGTTTTGAATTTCAGTGTACAATCATTTCAGGCGAATGACGAAGGATTAAGCGCCTTTACTTGCTATTGAAAATAAAACTTTTAGTACAACACATAACCGTTCGAGGTCTGTTAAAGACTCCAAAGATTTTTTTTCAATTTACCCTTGATGTAAACTTTCACATTTGGCTGGATGAAAGAGGCGCAAAGAATAAAACTTAAAAAAAAAACTGGAATTTACTTAGAAGCCCTATCATAAAAAATCGCCAATATGAACATGATTATGCAATCTACTTGTACTTGAAGTACAAAACGAACTCACCAATCGTTGATAGGTACAGAAATCATATCAAGTCAGAAAATATTGGAACTCTCAGCATTCAGTTGTTCAAGATTGCTTGATTTTCGGCCACTTTTGCACGATTAAAGCAACCCAGAAAAGTTAATTCAAACACATCCGCCAACAATTTTCTGCTTTTATCATCTCCAAAAACTTTTCTGATTTTTAATTTTAACAACACCATCCCTTTCTAAGTGATTAATAGATTAATAATTTTCCCTTCAATTTAAAAAAACTGGATACAGTTACTTCTAAAACACCAGATTATCGACAGCCATCACATGCACAAATTTCTCCTTTTCCGGCGAATAACGGTTGCTATTTCACGACTAAAAGCACTTCCGGCCATCCACTTATAACTCCCAGGGCACTGGTGCCTATTCAGATCTCTGGTAGTGTAACTATCTCAGTTAAAATTTGATCCCATTTAAAAATGAAAATTTAAATTTTCGCGGACGGAGCAAAAAAACGCGTGTCAAGGAATCATCGCCTACTCCTCCCTCAATCTAACATTTTTAATCTACTTACACTTGCATACAAAGATAAACCTCTTCGACTTTGAAAGCCCCAAATGACAACAATTCATCTTCAAAGGTATTTTTGTCAATGGAGGTAAAAAGAAGCTAATCGTCGAATGAAAGGTGAACGTAACCGAACATCTAAATAATTTCGAAATGATCCTCCTACTTAAGTAGAACAGTCGGCCGCCGCCATGTCACATTTAAGCCCCATGTCATGCAGCACGCAATCGACTATATACCAAGTGCCTCTGGAAAAAGTTCACTGCTCAAGCAATATGTAGGTGCCAACCACTTCTTCCTAGTGCCCTGGAAAAACACGACAACCTGAACGGAAAAACACCATCAAGAGTCTCCCAAGAGCTCAAGACTGAAAGAAGGAAAAACTCAACACCGTGTAGCATGATTTGGTCTCATTTTTCGTCACATTTCCTCGGCCAGCTAGAACAAATATTAGCCCCATTAGGGGAAAATCCACAGGAAAAGCCAACAAAACGCGCTTGTTCCATATTAAGCACACAATAGAGAGCCAAAAGAATCCACCACTCCTCTGACATGGAATCGAATATCGGACTATAGGTGGAACAAGAACCAAAAAAAATTAAGTGAACAAACAACAAAAACGGCAGAAAACCCACCCTTGTGCAGTGAAACAGGTCAGGGTACGGATCGATTCCGATTATGAATGAATGAGTGAGTGCGGCAGGAAAAGTTTCAATGAAGTTGTCGGGCTCCCGAGTGAAGAAAATCGAGAAATTCACTGCTGATTTTTTACAAACAAGCTCCAAAATGTCACCGCAGAAAAGTGTGCCATTTGGCACGGGGACCTTTTCATCAATGCTGGAGCCATTTTTCTGTTTATCTTTTTCTCGGGACAATTCCACGAAATCTGGCAACGATTGACGTTGACAATCGTCGTATTTGCGAACAGCCTTGCGTAGCAACAGTAGTGGTACTTCAGTGGGCACCATCTTGTGCTGCCAAGCTTAGATGTCGAATTTTGTTGATGTTTCTTGTGGTTTCGTATTTGTCAACTTTTTTTTGATTCCCTTTGAATGGCTGAGAAAATGACGATAGATTTGATACAAAGGTTGAATTGGGTATTCAGCATTAATCATAATTCGGAAGAGCCCGTTTGTTACACTCATGATTGTATCACTTTTCCATGTTGTTTCCAAAACAACTTGAATTTTTCGATGGACGATTCTGTTTACGAATAAATGTAAATTTAATTTCAGGCGCAACAAATTCTTTTTACTTACCTATTGTTTTAAAATTGATGCTGTCTACTACCGAACGGTTTTTTTTTGCAATTACTTCAAAAAAAAAAATGTTTTTGTTATTTTTGGTTCCTCTACTGATTTTAAAAGTACATCACTAAACTCTATTATAAAAATATAATTTACGATATATATATGTATATGGTAAGAGAAATCAGTTCACGTTAGTTTTCCCTCATATCCAAAGGTGTTGTCTTTGGCTGGACACAACAAATTACTTCACCAAAGTTGTCACCAAATAGCACAAAAACGTAGCAAAATTACTAAAATTACGGGTTTTTGAATACCGAGCATCTTATGAAACTTTTCATAAAAGTTTGAATCAGAATCAGAATGAAGCATATGTTTCGGAAAAAGAGAGAGAAAAATTGTTTATAGGGTGTCAATTATGTCAAAGCACGATTTAAAATGAACAGTATAAACACAATTTATTAGTCAATTAAATTTTTATTTCATTTAAATGTTCTCTGCACCCACAAATTAGACTTTACTCCGATAATGAACTTCCTTGGAGGTGCAATTATCGGTATAAGATTCTATGCCGTGCCTGCATTTTTCTTTGTGGTAGAAAATTCGACTGGAAATTTGTTATTTCGGGGACTTTTTTCGGCTTGCACTCTTGGTTTTAGTAAAAACGACGTATTGATTTTCGTTTCCACTGTTCCGATCCCTATTGGATCTTCTTCAGGAACTAAATATAGTGTTTATTAAGTTAGTTCTGCGGATCATAGTTAAGGTTTTCTAACCCAAAAAATGCAGTTTTCCTGTGAGTGTTGACTCGGGTCGACTCCCTTTCCCTTCAAAGACAAAGAAGGATGGAGAAAAAATCACCGGCCAAACGGCAGACGGCCAATACAGTGCGTTTTTTTTTGGTAATCGGCAGAGGCAGAAAGGCTATGACAATAAACTTTTGTTTGCTAGCCGACTCAGATGGTGCACTGGGTAAGATATCGAACTGGCAAGCCGAGCTGAGATGTTGCAGTGAGTTTGATTCTCACTATATATTTTTTGGGATGTATTATCCAATAGGATGATGTTGTTTTTCTTGTTTTGCTGGAATGTGGTGGTCATTTTTCTTAGGAGCTCGAATCTTTATGCCAGTAGTGCTTTTTAAATCATGTTGTCCTTGGTACAGTACACTTTTCAGTGCATTTTCGACGCAGAGATTCGCAAATATGCATAGGATTTTAGCGATCTCTTCTAAGGGTGTAGTAAACATCTATTAGAAACCCCACACAAAATTAAATATAGTGTCCAATGAAGCATACGGTGCCCATGTATCTTTAGAACACTTTATGGCGACGGATATTTTCTTAAATTTGGATAAAACCCTATAATAAGATTTAGAAACATCTATGGGTTCGAAAGTACTTAAAGGGTGATACGATCAAAATTTGGTCAAGGGAAAACGCGTGTAAATCGGTGAAATCGTTTATTTAAAAAATCAAATTAAATTTCTTTTTCAAGTTTAATTAGTATAAAATTCAGGAAAAAATATTCAGTTAGGCTTCCGCTTTTCCAAATCCGAACAGTCGGGCCTTACGCTTAACCCCTGCCATAAGATTTTGAACAGCCACCTTGTCCACCTTCTTCGCCGCAGAAAACCAGTTTGCCTTGAACTGCTGCTCGTCCTTAGCAGTTTTTTTGGTCTTCTTTAGGTTCCGCTTGACAATAGCCCAGTATTTCTCAATTGGGCGGAGCTTTGGCATGTTGGGAGGGTTCTTGTCCTTGAGAACCACCTGCACGTTGTTGGCGGCGTACCACTCCATGGCCTTTTTACCATAATGGCAAGATGCCAAATCCGGCCAAAACAGTACGGAACAACCGTGTTTCTTCAGGAAAGGCAGCAGACGTTTATTCAAACACTCTTTTACGTAAATCTTTTGGTTGACAGTCCCGGAAGCTACGGAAAAGCTGCTTTTCCGTAGGTACAGATGGCTTGCCAAACCAGATATTTCTTCGCGAACTTTGACAGTTTCATGTGCTTGAAAATATCTGCTACCTTTCCCCTTCCTTTTGCCGTATAAAACTCCTGTCCCGAAAGCTGCATGTAGTCGGCTTTGACGTAGGTTTCGTCGTCCATTAACAAACGTCAAACTTCGTCAGCATCGTCGTGTACAGCCTCTGGGATCGCGCTTTGGCCGTCGTATTTTGTTTATCATCGCGATTTGGAGTCACTACCTTCTTGTAAGTCGATAGTCCGGCTCGTTTTTTGGCTCGATGCGCGGTTGTAGACGATACACTCAGCTTATTTGCGGCATCTCGGAGAGAGAGGTTAGGGTTTCGCTTGGAACTACCGGCAACTCTCTTTGTCGTCTCAGCGGCTTCCGGTTTTCGATTTCCCCTCAATCCAGACTTCCTGGGTGGCGACAAACGTTCCCCAAACACTTTAATTACATTTGTAACGGTTGATTTGGTAACTTTTAGCGATTTCGCCAGCTTTGCGTGCGAATACCTCGGATTTTCGTGATCGCGATACGCTGCTCTTCTTCCTTGAACGGCATTTTGACAACGGAAGAGTGAATTCCAAAATCAAAATAGGAGCAACATTCTACACACACACACACACACACACACACACACACACACACACACACACACACACACACACACACACACACCTTCAAAATGAGGGGTGTACAGGTTTTTTAAATGCAAAATTGAAAGAAATATCTCAAATTGATGTTGACTAAATTTTGACCGTATCATCCTTTAGGACGTTTTTCAATCTGAAGTAGGACGAAAAGTAGGCACTTTGTTTTGTGAATGTTATTTAAAAAAAAGTTTTTACAAAAATTTTAATCAGAAATGATGATATCATAACAAATTGAGATCAAAAACTTTTTTTTGACGTTTTTATGTAATTTTGTTTTTTAAATTCAATATTTCATCGTTATTAGGCTGGAACAAATATCAGTTTCTTCTTTTGTCAAAAGCCCCCTTCCCCCCCCCCCTCCTTCGAAATTTTCAAAAAACCCGAAGGGGGAAATAAATAAAGTTTGATGTATTTTGTGTAAATTTCGAAAAAAAATTCAAGTATCCGAAAGATTACAAGATCCAAAAACAAATTTTTGGAAGATAAGAGTTATTTTACCTTTTGTATTCTTGATTTTATTGAATTTTTCGATAAAAAAAAACTTGATTTGTTGGTTTTGTGCAATGATATAGTATGCAATATTGTTGCATACAAGATTTCGTGCAATTTATTCCAATTTATTTGTTTTTCGCATTATTTTTTATTGTCCCCCCTCTCGCGATATTCCAAATCCGAGTGACAAAAGAAGGATTTGAAATTTTTTCCGGCCTTATTTATTTTTATAAAAAAAAATGGAAGTTAATTTTGTTCTGGAGCATACTTCTCTGAAGAGCCGATTTTTTCTAGCAACTCTTCATTTTTCAACAAATAGGAACGGAATTCTGAACCCCATTGTAATTTCGAAATGCTGATATGAAGTAACAGAAATTAAGTTCATCGCTTGAGCCAGGAAAATGATGATTATTTTTTAATCCAACATGGAAAACGAAACATTGCTCAGTAATAAAAACTTTGCAAAATGAAGTACTGCCTTCAAACATGGCTGTATTTGTTGAAAATGTTGGAATGTGAAAGCGGATGTATAAAAATTTAACTTAAATGGTTTGCTTCTTATTTGGACTAAACATGAAATCTAATGTTGAGTTTAGCTGAAAATGCATTTCGCTATTTTTTTTTTTTTTGCATAACTACGACAAAGGACACCTGAGTTTTCACTGCTAGACCAATTCAAGGTTCTTTTTAGAAGAATCTTACCCTGAAAATAAAAACACCATTGAGCGTTGAAATTGAAAACGTATTTTTAAATCACCTGACGACAGAGGATTCAAAACCACAGGTATCAACAATTATTGATCCTATTTCTAACTTTGAATTCGACTGGGCAATCGCAAAACTAAGTTCTGATAGGCTCAATACTAAGTTCGGCAGCCGAACTCGAATTTATCCTTTATATTTGAGGGTAGCGTATTTTCAGGGAATTCAAGGATGGTTAAAATTTGCTGTACCCGAATGTTGCTGTTCCGGTACATTGCATTGCAATTATTTACAGAGCGGGGGAAAGTTTTGACACTCCTGGTCAAAGAAAACTTCCGGATGTTACTTCCCACGGGAAGTAAATAACATCCGGAAGTTTCCGGACATTCCAAGCCGCTCAGCATATGATGACAATGGCTGACAGAATTCCATTATGAAGTTCCTTCTTAGTCCTCCGGTAATTGTTCCGGAACGACAAAATTTGGCGACATGTTCTTTGGTTACTGTTCCGGTTCGAAGTGAGCTCGCTAAGTGTTTTCAGTCCAACAAAGAGAGTTCAATTTTTAGTTCAAAAGGTCGAACTCAGCTTTGCTCTCTCGCCGAAGGAAAAAAAAGGATCAATTTTGAATTCGCAATACGAAATCCGTTTTGAACCATCGCAAGGAGGAAAAAGGGTACTTAACTTTAAGTTTATAGAACCGAACTATGTTTTGAACCTCGGTCATACTTAATTTTGAGTTTAAAAAAAGAAGCGTGCACCGAAAAGCAATCGTACTAAAAGAAAAATACCTTACTTTGGATGAAATATTATAGTTTTGCATTGAAATGGAAAAGCGTCAATAAGGATTTCGTGAAAAATGGATCGAAATAATAAAAAAGCAAAGCAAAAAATTCGATAAACAAGATAATGGTCCTAACCGTATAAAAGTAGGACATTGTGGGTCCAAAGTAGGACGGTAACACAAGGGTCGAAAAAGTAGGACACGCCTTATCAAAGTAGGACGTCTGGTAAGCCTACACAGTAAACGAAAATTACCGAGTTCGGTAACTTTTTTTCCCGAAATCCTAACATGTGTAAATCGTTAAACTGTTCGATAATTTTTTCGGTAAAAAATAAACGAACATAGGTAAATGAAGAATCGATTTACCGATGTTCGTTTATTTTTTACCGAAAAAATTACCGAACATTTTAACGATTTACACATGTTAGGATTTCGGTAAAAAAATTACCGAACTCGGTAATTTTCGTTAAATGTGTAGGCTCAACAAGCTCTTTTTTTATTGTTTTAAGATTGATGTTATAGGGAAAAATTGTATACTATCGGACACTAAAGGTTTCTTAGCAATAGCATCAAAAAAATAATATTGTAAGTATTGGTTCCTCTACTGATTTCAAGAGTATCTTTATGATCACTTAACTAAATGAGAAAAAAAAATTTCAAAATATTCATGTGGTAATAAGAAATTTTAGTTTCCTCTCATATCCAAAGGTGTAGTCTTTGGCAGGACAAAACAAATTACTGCACCAAAAATGTCAGAGAAAAATTGTTTATAGGGTGCCCCATTATGTCTAAGCACGATTTGAAATGAACAGTATAAACAAAATTTATTAGCAAATTAAATTTTTATTTCATTTTCATGTTCTCTAAAGCTATGATCATTTAGTATCCGGACACTTCATTCCGATGAGAGCTACATTACTAGATATCGGATATGCAAAACTTTAGCAGCATTGTGTTGGTTATGAACGTGTGTTTGAGATATTTACAATGCAAAAAGACATGGAAAAAAAAATTTTGCACAAATTTGCGCCTTGAAAATTCTTTATTGTCGACTTGAAAACTCACGAACTGTTGATTTTTTCTGATTTTGTTTTTGACCAAATTGTTAAGAAGTATAAGGAGCCACTCTAGGATCCACATGAAGCTCAAACAAAGCATCAGTGTGGAACCCTTGATAATAAATTTGGTAACAAGTCTATGGTTATTGAGGATAATTGAATGCAGACCCCTTAAATAAAGCAATAAATCCATTTCCGGCAGGCAAAAAGAGATGCCTGACTTGTAGACACCATGTAAAGTTCATTAGATCGCAATCTGTGCAACCGATTTTTACGCAATGTGACATATGTGTTCTGATGGACAAAGAAATTTATGTTAAAACCGAATTTAAGTGATCTGATTCTTCGAGATGTCTTCTCATGAAAAGGTTCCAACCAGAATCCAATTGCTTTTTCCAGGAGAGTTTGTGATTCTAAATGATCATAGCCTTACACCCACAAATCAGACTCTACTGAAATAATGAACTTCCTTGGAGGTGGAATTATCGGTATAAGATTCAATGCCGGACCTGCATTAACAAGCTTTCTAATAACTGGCATTGTCCAATAGAAAACAGCTCCCATCTCATAATCATCTATTTTCCCATCAAAGACAAAGAAAGATGGAAAAAATCACCGGCCAAACGGCAGACGAACAACACAGTGCGTTTTTTTTGGTAATCGGTGGTGGCAGAAAGGCTATGACAAAACAATTTTGTTTGCTAATCGACTAAGATGGTGCACTGGGTAAGATATCGAATTGGCAAGCCGTGATGAGATGTTGCAGTGAGTTCGATTCTCACTATATTTTTTTTGTGATGTATTATCCAATAGGATGATGTTTTTCTTGTTTTGCTTGAATGTAGTGGTACCCAGCAAATATTTTTGTAGGTATATTTCTCAACAAACTTTGTTATACGTTTCATATGTCTAGAATCATCGCACAAAACTCGAAAAAACTTTTCTCAAACTTGAATAAAACCCTATAAATAGATTTGTAAGCACTTAGGTTAATTTCAATTAAAGCACTGTACGCCTTAAAACGGGTCTATCTCGGTGCTATATAAACATAATAAATAGGTTTTGCACTCAAAATGTAGGGTTTTTATTGCACTTTAAAGGAAAAATAATAAAAAAAATATTCCGATAGTGTTTTGATGAATTTTCTAACTTTTTATCGAGCACCACTCATCATAGTTTGGACACCCTGTTCGTTGACCTCAGCGGCCATTTTGTTCCACAATCTCTTCATCTCTGTTGCATCCCGAGTTGTCCTACCATTCTTCTTCATCTTCTGATTGACAATTGCCCAAAATTTTTCGATAGGGCAGAATTGAGGACAGTTGGGTTAGTTGATGTCCTTTTCGACAAAATCCACCCGTTGGCCCGATACCACTGTAGTACTTTTTTGCTGTAGTGGCAGCTTGCAAAATCTGGCGGAAACTTTACTGGTCCTTTGTGAACTGCAATGTACGGAAAAAACGTTTTTCAGTCTCTCCTCCTTGTACATTTCGGAGTCCATGGTCTTGTTCTTCACAAAACCATGGTTTTTCGTCCGCAGCTGCAAATACCTTGCCAGATCAAACACTTTCTAGCAAAATTATCAGCAAAAACGAAATCGAACTTGCCGGGGACATCACCCCGACCAGTGCAGTGCACCACTGCAGTGGCTTTATAACATTTTTGGCCAGGAACCTGCCCAAAATCCATATTCACGTACGTTTCGTCATCCATGAGGATGCATCCGTCGTACTTCGTTGGAATCTTATTGTAAAACTTCCGGGCACGTCCTTTGACTACTAATTTCTGTTTCAATGTCCGGTTTGGTTTCTTACTGGCCCGATCGGATCGTATTCCTTCGCGCAGACGAATCCCTCTGACGCTGCACCGGCCGGCGTTGAATTTCTTGGCGATGTCGTAATTCATCTACCCTGTGTTTGCCTTGATCGTTCGCAACACATTCAAATGGTGTTTCCGATCCTTAATTCCACTATGACACTTTTTATAAACCTGTCGATCGATAGTATGCATCTCACGGAAACGTTTGAGAACGCTGCACATTTGGTTGATGTGAAAATTTTTAACGATTTCGCGATTTTTGAACCCGACCACGTCGGGTTTTTGACGTAGGTGCCCAAAATTTATTTTCGTCTCGCGGGTTCCATCACGTGTAACTTTTTTGGAACAAAGTGAATCGCAATGAAATTTTCAGCACTGATATAGGAAACTTTTCCGAACAAAGTACTGTCAGAACATTCCAGATCGAACAACTAGGAGCGCAATGGTATAATTAACAGTGCGTTCATCGTGATCCATGCTTTATTTCCAGAATTTGGTTTATTATCTTGTGCTGTGGAACTGATGGAATCCACAATAAGCGTTAACTTAGAGTGTAAAAAAACTTCACGCTTTATTAGTTGTGTGATTTGGTTCATTTTCATTTGCTCGTATCTAATTATATGAAGACACAAAAATGATCAGCTTGAACAGCCACGCTGCTACACATTAGCAAATTATCTCATCCGCTCTCTGGGTGGTATTTTTCCTGAACGTCACATATTCCCACAAAAGGCCACCGACCAAAGTTTATCAATAAATTCTGCGTTCATCTGTTAAACACGCCGTTCCACGAACAAGATGGCACTAAGATAGCTATCATAACCTTGGGAAGCACTAGCTGGTTGTGGGATGGCAGCATCCGGAAAATTGATTCAAGCATATGGGACCATATCGTTCCCCGGTTTCGAGGATTGTATCCAAATCATCTTTAACCGTAATAACGCTGATAGAATCAAGAATCTCATAATGCTTTCCGAAGTTAGAGACCGAGACTATCGGAGAAGACGAGTTTTGCTTCAGCAAAACTAAGCGGGACGAAAATGGAAAACTAAATGAATTTGAGACCAAAACCCTGAACAAATTTCCAGCGGAAACGCGGCAAAACGGCAGCAGCTGTAAGGAAGAAGTTCCAATGCGAGGATTTGACTGTACGAAGACTAAGTTTTCTCGCATATTGCTGTGTTTTGGATTTTCGACGGAAGCCGTTGGGATGGCGAAGCCATCGAAATTGTCCGGAAGATTGTCAAGAAGTGGCAGGAAGTGGCTGGTCCGCGCTGTTTCATCATGTTGCTGCAGTGACCTTTTGAGGATTCCCAGCGGACGGCCTTGGAAGTTTGCGTATGTGTATTGCATTATAATCAATGATTCTGCTACCGAAACGCTCGTGGGACTATCCGTTTATTGGGCTGCAAAAAACAGTGAGTCTTTTTCTTCGTTATTTGTTGAAGAAAATGTTACGGCAAAGAATCATCCCGAGCATCGCTGAATTTCCTAGCTTTAGTCTAGCTTTTATAAAATCAACTCCAACAAATCTTTCCAAGCGAGAATAAACTCCTATTCTTTTGAGACTTTTTCGCTTCGAGAAAACATACATTTTTAATCACATCAATGTCAAAATCTAGCCGCCATGCCACCGCCAAACAACGAGGCACTTGGTAAACATTGGAAAAATTCCATTCTGGGATATTTTGAACAAGCCCGGAAACCATACGGATGTGACGACGAGCGAGCTTTCGCAAAATCAACCCGGTGCACGTGTGAGTGTTTGTTTTTGTTCGTGGGTGGGAAAACTGAAAGTAAGCCCCGGTACACTTTCGTTCGAGAAGTTATCTGTTTCGAGTTATTTTCGATGGATTGAAATGATTTTTTGACAGTTTATTCTAAACGGGAGGAAAGATATTAAAATCTGTTGTGAGTAACGAACGGTTCAACTTAGTTGCCAAATTTTAATTATCAAAAGTCTGTAGCAGGGTGGTAATGGATGTAATAGGAAAGATTAACTACAGATTTCAAAAACCGATCATACACATTAAAAACGTATTTATTCTCTTGATTTAGAATTGCTTGCTGCTCTAAATTCCGATTCATATCCTAAAAAATCTCCGGGAGAATCGAATGAAATCGGGGAGATCGAAAAAAAAAAATATATGCCGAATGACTAAAAATGCATAAAACGTAGAGATTTGGGAATTTTGCTAAACAAAAATTTGGTATAAATGAAGGTTGCCAGATTGCCCGGTTTTATCCGGGTTCGCCGGATATTTATTATAAAATATGGGGAAAGTCCGGTTCAGACCGATTACCCGGATTTTGTGCGGGTTTATTATCATACTCGTTCTCAAATCAAACTTGAAAAAAACCAATTATGTTGTAATTTTTTTTTGTGCGTCCATTAAATTGTTTTGTTGAAATGTTTTTGAAAGCTCAAAATACGATTCAGAATTTGCTGCTAAATTTTAATAAAAAAAATTTGTATCCGGCCGGATACCGGCCAGGTGTGCAACCTGATTCTAAATATAATTTTTTCCGCTCATGTTCACCATCTCTCATTTCTTCTAACTTTCTATCCGTCTTTAAAATTTTAAATTCCTAAGATGTTTTTTACCAAAAAGTACAACACTTTTCACCGATGAGGCCGATAAATCAAGTTAAGGAAGACTTTATCCTTTATAAGAAGACATTCATGTTTGTCTTAAATTAAGCAAAATTAATGAATAAAAGGTTCGTTGATTAATTTTCATCCATGTTCAGGGCTGGATAAAGCCTTCGGGGGGCCCGGGGCAAATTTTCTAGGGGGGCCCCAAATTTTTTGTTTTCAATTTGATGAGTGAATTATTTGCAGCATTTAAATTTGTTTTTCTTATTTATTTGTTGTGGAAACAAATTGTATTTCGACTTAACACTGTTTTCCAATATATGCACAAAAATTTAATTTAATTTGAAAAACCATGTCAAGCCAAAATTTTTAAAACCGTAGGAAGAATGCAAATACAATATAAAAGATCTCAAAAGAATAATTAGAGATTCAAAATAAAACTGTAGAGCTATAGAGAAAAATCTCGATTAAATGGTCAGATTCACAATAAAATTTCAGTTAAGAAAATCTGAGTCGAAACTAACGATCGAAATTCATTATTAGAAATATACTTTTTAACACCTTTTCAGAAATCAAATTTCAAATTATTGTGTTGACATAATTAATTATAAAGCAAGAGGCTTCAGCATTCAAATTTCGAAATTTGTATAACAAAATCGCTCTGAAGATTAAAAAAATCAAAAATAAATTCTGATAAAAATTAAAAATTTGGAAAAAAATCATAAAAAGGTATCAATATCCCTTGACAAAATTCAGAATCTGAAAGCAGATTCACAATTAAGATATGAAAAGATTTCTTAAATTACAAATTTTTGTGAGGATTTTTTAATTTCTAGAAATCAACATTGGAGTAAAGAACATGGATTCAAAATCAGAAATATGTTGAAGGTTTTTAAAGGAGTTCAAACTAAAACAAAGTTTTAAAATGCAGAGCTTTGAATTAAAATCCAGAGAACAAAAATTGGTTCAGTCTTCTAGATTAAATTTCTTAATCAGTTTATAATTTTAAAACTTTGGATTTGAATTTAGAAAACAAAAAAAAAAGAATTAAGACAATTGATCAAATGATGGAAATGCTAGAATATTATTTGAATTTTAAGACATTGCATGCAAAGCAATTTCAAAAATTTTGAAATAAAGAATTTGTCTTACGGAAATAAAGAATTTTTTTTTTGCATCAGCAGCTTATTTGTTATTTTTCTCAAATGTCAAAAAAAAAATTCAGTTTATTTTATGAAAGGAAAAAAATATTCAAAAGATTTGCCTTATGAAAACTATGATTTCGTCGAAAGTCGAAAGTTTGAAGGTTTGAAACGATACTTCAATTTTCAATTTTGTTCAGCTTGATATCTTAAATTTCCGTAAATCATGATAACTTTTAAGTAAATATATGTCAATTGTTTAGCGTACTATCAGAAATAATCTTAAGTGTATTTACTTGTGGGCCAAGGTTTAAAGGTGTAAGGTTCAAAATTTTATCAATTTAGATTTTTAAAAATTTGTGTATGCTTAAAGGCAAGTTCACTGGTGTTGTGAGAAAGTGTTAGGAATTTTGACACTTTTAGCACATTTTAAAAAATTTTATCATGCGAAAACATTTCAAGATCTGTGGCCTTCAAGAGTTTTTACAACACGTGTTGTATTCTCGTATGCTATGATACAAAGATAGCAATATTTCTATCACATATGGCTGGAATAGAAACAGTGCTGTAATAGAATATAACGCCCAAAGATCTTGAAAACCATTTTTGTATAGTAAAATTTTTAAAATGTCAAAATTTCCACCACTTTCCTCCTACATCAGTGAACTTGATCTAAAATAAATCTGAAAGGGAGGCGGAATAGCTGCGCTGCTGCCAACTGTGAACTTTTCAATATTGGGTGCCAAAAATGTAAACAAAGGAAATAAAATTTTGTCAGTTTAGAATGGATAGATTTTTAATTTATTTGATCATTTAACGATAAGTTTAATATACCATCGGTTTTCTCGTATTGCGTATATGGGGATCATGCTTCCAGTTGAAGATAAAAACTTGTATTTGCCCTTTAAAATGCGGAGCGAAATTCATGAAAATTTGAAGACTTCAAAAGTAAGTGTTTTGCTGTTGAAAAAGTTCAATTAAAAATGGCATGTGAATAGATAAAATGATAGTAAGAGTGCAAATTAAGATCTGAACTATGCATTCATTAACGTTTTTCATTTCATTTCTTCGTATTTTTTGCAAAAATAGGTGTATGGACAACCTTTCAAAACATCTTGTGAGAGCGAAAATCATTGGGCGGCATGCATATAACTCACTAGTAAAAAGTGCCATGAACCTGGAATCGTGATTTATTAATTCGGAAGATCGGAGAAGATTTGCTAGTAACAAATCTGATAAAGATTTAGGAAACATCAACTACCTTCGAATTTCGCGGAGAACATTTTAGCATCAAGCAGTCAAAAATTATGAAAATTTTTTTCAATTCCGAACAACACTTGAGTGTTTTCTTATGATTTGTATCCATGAATTAATTATAATAGCACTTTTCAACCGAGGTCTGTGTACGCTTTATTATGATAAAAATAAAATCTGCCCTATGGAACTCAATACATAAAAAAAGCTTTCCGACAAGATCGATTGGTACACGAAATTCAATGTAATTTTGCAAAAAAATCAATGAAAATCCGAGAGATTTCATCAATCATCAAATGAAATTAAATAAACAAAATAGGTTAAAGACCTTTTTTATTGTTTATTTAAATCAGATATTGTTCTTTATTTGGTAGTTTTCTTGATTAACAAGTCCTTTTATCAAACACCGACATTGTCCGGAATCTTGATTGACGGAATTTCGTGCTGGGGAACGATTTGCTTTAAGATTTTCCTCCTGCGACCATCATTTCTCCTCCTTCAGAGAAAGCCACAACAAATGAGAAGTCCAATGCTACCGTTTTGACGTGTTTAGCTTGCTCCTGAAACATCAAAATTTTCTTAGTTTGACGGACATTTTTACAGTCAATAGTAAATTTATTATTTTTTAAATAAGGTATTGATGAATAAAACCATTCTTTGCTCAGATTTTGGTAGTGAAAGTTTTTCAAAATCTTTTGTTTCAAATTAGATATCACTATTTCAAAATTACAATTTTAAACAGCACAAAAATATCACAGTTTTAAACAACCGATTATTGCTTGACAAACATGATAACCGAGCACGAAAATAAGAGACATGAGGGAACACATTAATATTAACTTCAATCTACTCACCGTTTTATCCTAAACAAACGAAATATTGTTTAAAAAGTGATTTAAAATTTCAGTTTTTATAACAACTTTGTTTATGTTTCACTTCACCCAAAATCGCTGTCAGATTTTGTGCTTCCATCGCCTATTAAAAAATAGCAGGCTTTGCTGGCTACAGCTTCCAATAATTTCATGAAATGTTTTTAGCAAGATTATTTAAATCAAAAAAATCATCGGCTATGCGTAGCAATTTTTGTGATTTTTTATTTTCATCCTAGGGTTAAACAGCTTTTAAATTAGTAGTCAAAAGTCCAGAATATCTTTTTTGTGGTACAAGTTAGGTTTGTAGTTTGTTGACTTGAAATATACTGCAAAAATCAAGGAATGTTTCAAATCCAAAGTTCTATTCTCTTTAACTTTCAGTTCATCTTTTTCCATATTGATTTCCATACAGAATAAAAAAATTTGGTGCGTTTATTCAGGACACAACGAATCGCTTCCAAAATTGTTATAGCAATTCTCGCAGTGAAAAAAACCAAAAAAGCCATGGAATTGTAAAAATTTAAAAATTTGATGTGTCTATACAACGCTTACAATGGCCTATTTTTTAGATCATCCTTGGGTCCTTGGAGAAAAATTCTTGTGTATAGTGCGCTGAATTATAAATTCTGGATTATTTTCTACTAAAGGCCCCCCCCCCCCCCCCCCCGTGCTAGTTTCATACTTCATATGCATTGAACTTTTAGATATGGGTTTGTTAACTGTTTTGAGCGAAGCTTTAAATTTTTTTTTCCTGCTCGGGGGGCCCCCTGAGCCGGGGGGGCCGGGGCAATTGCCCCCTTTGCCCCCCCTTTAAACCGGAGAGATTTTATTTTTAAATGGAAATTAATGTTGTTTAAAGAGTATTAGTACTCAAAGTCAGAGATAAAATCCTTTTTTATATTCAATTTCTTCCAGTTATTAAATTCTAAAAAAGTTCATGTTTGATTAAAGTTCACAATAATTACTACATAATGGGCGAATTCTTGAATGATCAAATACGAAAATGATAAAAATGGAATTAATTTATTCCAAGTTTAGTTGTAAATATTGAAAGCACAAAGCAAATACAAATTAGTCAACATTGAGCATTAAAATCAAACTATTAAGTCGTTATTACGAAACATTTTCCAAACTTTAAAAGATTAAAAATAAAAAATCATGTTAGATTCAAAATAAGTGGAAAGTTAATAAATTTTAAAATATTGGGTCCGTGAAAAGACAAAAGTTAGCAAATAAGGTATTTTTATTAGAAATTTAAATTTGTAGGTTTCCAAAAAGAAAACAAAAATTCAGACTTAAAATAAAGACAAACTTTTCTATACTAATGTTATGTTCACGGCTTATGTTCTGTCTTTACCTCAAGTTTCTCTAATACTTTCGATCACCTTCGAACAAAAAAAAAGACAAAGTTTTATTGATTTTTTTTCAATAATTTGTAATAGTTTGACTTAAAAATTCTGTAAAGTTATCTTAAAAAAATATAATGAAATTTGATAAATATTAATTCAGTTTATCGGCCTCATCGGTAATAGTAATGTTCTTTTAGGATTCGCATTTTTAAATCAACGTTGCAGTTGGCGGCATTACTGAAAAAGTTATCTGGTACAACTGTGTTCGATGTTTACTTTCGGGCTCGAACTCATGAACATCGGCTCAGGCGCAAGCTTGCCGGAATCACAAAAAAAAACACAGTTTTGAACAAAGATTCGTCACAGAATCTGTGTCACAGGTCACAGAATTTTTAAAATTTTCACAGAATTCACAGATTTTTCTAAATTTTGTACTGATTTCCAAAATAATTAATTTTTATGTCACTTTTTACTTTTCGTTCCTGACAATTATTCTTAAATATAAAAACAAGGTCATGAAAATAGATTTTCAACCTATACTTTAAATTCTTTTGAAATGTTTTAAAGTTTTGTCAGAAAAGTTCAGAATTTTCTTGAACAATGTATACCAAATTTGAAAAGTTTCAAGACACAAAATTAATAAAAATTAGCACTTAAATTAAATGAACTTCTTAAAGCCCTTAAAAAAAAGTGATTTTTGTGGCTTGTGTAAAACCCTTTGAATGTAGAGTTGAGCATTTAAAACAACAATAAATACAAATTTAAATTGAGGCTTCATTTCTAAAATATTCTATGAACAAGTTCTAAGCACCCAACAAGGGCTAATAGAAAGTATTAAACAATATAATTTACTCAATATAAGATCGAAGTAGCTATTAGTAGACTCCACTTTTACCCGTGGCTAAGATTCAACTGAACCTCTTTATGTTTAAACAGAGCGATCAACACTCTTTCTCATGCATTAGAAGTAAATCTTCGGACATTTGTTTAATTCGTTTCATATAATTTCAGGTGTTGTAATTTTTTTTTTATTTATGCGTAAAATAAATTGTTTGCATAAGTTTCATAAAAATAATCATGAAAAGTTTTTTGAAAGCCTTAAATACGATTCAGATTTTACTGATAAATTTTGATAATATATTTTTAAAGTATCCGCTCGGATATTCCCCAAATTTTGGTCGAAATTTTCGAAATCAAATGCCCGGATTTGGCCAGGTGCGTTGACTATTTTTCATCCATGTTGCTTCTCTTCTAACAGTTTATGATTCATTACAATGTTATTTGCGGTAAGTTATTTAAAAATATTCATAATGATGATCTTTATTCTGAACTAGAAATTGTATGTCAATAATTTCGAAGCATCAGAAAACGTATCAAGATTTAAAATAATTTCAGAATTAAAAGTATTGGACATAAGAATGGACACCAGATTTAAATAAAATAATATCTTATCACGTTATAAAATGTGGGTTCTCGATAAGAAAGAGAATATCCGTTTTGTACTGTCGGTTAACGCCTCCCATTTATATGTTCCTGATCTTCTACAAAAAAGTAAACCTGGATAAGTGAGAAACATCTTCTAGCGAGCTCATCCAGGTTCAGAAAAGAGGTAGGCTTAATAGCGACTCGTTATCCTAAAATTCGGAAAAATGGAGTGTGTTCGAAGAGAATGCAACACTTTGTTTTTTAATATCTTTTGAAATAGATGAAATTTTCAGGGAAGCTCCCTGATAATGTAATGTTTACATGTGCAAATTTTTGTGATGTTCTGTCAAATGGTTTTGAGTTATATTTTTGTATACCACTTGCGCCATCTGGGCTTGTGATATAGCTCAGTTGGCAAGTCTGTTGTCTCCTTAGCCGATGTCCGCGAGTTCGAGCCCAAGAGTAAACATCGAACACAGTTGTACCGGATAAGTTTTTCAATAACGATCCGCCAACTGCAACGTTGATAAAGCCGCGAATGCCATAAAGATGATAAAACGACTATAATCGAAAAAAAACTTGCGCCATCTATAATGTATAATATGAAAGAATTTTTTTTCCAAACCAAGGCTTTCTTTGATTACGTTTTCTATTTTCTGAAGCTTGACCTTAAAAATAACTCAAAACAAAACTTTCAATTAGGTCGGAGTAATGACAAATGTAACGGATTATCCTCCTCCGGCACAATAACAACATTATTTGATTTTCTATCACTCCACCACAATTTTTGCGTAATTTTGCGGTTTAGCGACCAAAACAGAGTATAAACTTTGTAGGACCTATTTAAGAGCTATGCAGGGAAAACGGCCGCATTTGGAGGCAGTCTTCTTTGCATAAATATTAAGACATCATCGTGAATCGTGAGTTATGTTAATTTATTTTTATAATTTTCCGTCTCACGACCTAACTGGATGAACATAATTCCTAAAATTCGCTTGGTCCATGGCAACCGTTCTCCAATTGCTTGGACATCCCACATCCGCCAGATTAAGCTCCACTTGGTCTAACCCAAGCTAACCAGATTGCCCGGTTTTATTCGGGTTTGCCCGATTATTTAATACAAAATTTGGAAACAGTTCGGCTCGGTCCGGTTGCCCGGATCTCTTCGAAAAATGCCCGGATTTTGCCAGGATCTGTTCACTTTATTTGGCAACAGAGGTGCAAAGAGATCCCATCATGAAACATGCAGTGCCGATTCTAACAGCCCGACGTCAGCTCCGAAAAAATCATCTTGCAAAGTTGCAGACTGATTCTATTTTCCTTACGTGCAGAGCGTCGAACGTGTCTGCAAGTAAAAGTCGCGATGACTGCACGTTACGAAAATTTCAAACTTGCAAGCCCGAAGATAAAATCCCTTGAGCCGAACAGAAAGAATCATTTCCGAAGATAGCTACAGTCTGCAAGTTGCTTGCATGCAGCGCGATGATGCGATGTACGTTTGCAAATTTGCAAGTTGCAACTTACAAGTTACAGGACGGTGGACTCGTTCTTGTGCGGTTGGATTCGTTCCACTAACCTAGGACCGACCGAACCGAATCCATGGAGAAAGAAAGTGATATGCCGAAGAGCCACAGCCACCGACCATCAATTCAGTTGCCGTTCAGCCATCGAAGCGTGCGTGTGTAGCGTATGTACATGGTTGTCTGCAAAACACTCGGCGCGCCGCCGTACTACAGAAGTAAGGACATGTTGGAGTTGTTGTTGTTGTTGGTGCCTTCGTGCTCGTTTCGTTTCCTTCTAAGACGGATTCGAAAGGAAGTGGTGCCCAAATTTTATTTGAGTTTTCAATGATCATTCTAGGGTGTTTAAGATAAATCATCAAAGCAAATAAAAACTAGTTTGTTTTGATTATAACTTTGTCATCTTACAAGTTATTTATGAATACAAAAGTGTTAATAAAAGCTTATCTTAAAAATGTTGGAAAATCATCTTTATTGTTTTATAACACAGCTGCGGCCCGAAAAATTCAATCCATTCTCCATGGATAGGATCACTTGATAAAATAGAATCACATATTAAAGATTCAGTATTGAGAGCAGGGTTGCCAACATTCACAAATTCAAGGAGCTTGAAAATAAAAATCAAAGAAAATCAGGTTAACATAAAATGATCGAGCTGAGTGCCTTTTTTGATCACCGTTGTAAAATGAAATGGAGTTGATACACATTACCGTTCATAGTTCTATTAAATAAGCTAAGTGCTCACTGTCACTTCAACCTTTAAACGCGATGTTATTTGATTTCATGCCATTAATTCATATTTCGTATCAAAGCGTTTTTTTAATGTGATTCAGCGTTTTTCAAATATGTGATTCAGCAGTTGTTTGAAAATCTACTTTTTTGGACTTGTTTTATTTAAATTTTGATATTTGAGATACTTATCAAAGCCTTTTGCAAAAATTCTTCATAGTAGTTCTCGCGAAGTTAAACTTAAAAGTGGCAGATTTCAAAAGTTCGTTACGAAAGATACGCAAACAGTTTTAAAAACTTGAATAAAAAATTCCGATTTGTATGAAAATGTTCATTCATGTTAATCCTTTAGTCAATTTATTTTGATAAAAAGTACATAAGTTGCTGACTTTGAAACATAAATCAATAATTTATTCAGTTTCCATACTTCTTATTTTGAAGATTATGCAATTGACTGATTAATGGGCGAAAGCGTGATATGTTTAACCGTGAAACGTCCAGCTTTTTATAAGCAGTTTCGTAATATCTGAGATAAATAGCAACCGTTGAGTAAGATTTTTAAAATTTATGTTTCTACGAAGACTGCAAGTAATTTTGGCTTTGAAGTAAAAGAAATTTTTTCTTCCTTCTGTTGAGACGAAATTCTGATGAAATTTTATACCAAAATGAATTATAGATATTTTTCAAAGTATAACTTAAAACGCTTTACAGTCTTCAGCAAAGAAGTAAAAAATAATATATAGACAGTGATTGATTTATCATAGCACTGATTTTTAAAAGCCTTATCAGTAATACTGGATGCGATAGACAAAATCTGACCAAAAATTCGAGTTCAGGACGCGAAATTAATTAAAAACAAGTTATAAAACTTTGACAGAAGATTCGAATCAAACAGTGTGTGAAGTTTTTGAGTTCAAGGTTGGAATGACGACGAGCAAGCACTGAATTTCTATTGAGTTTTGTACCGATCTGTAAAAACTTTCTGTAAAAACTGTAGATAACTTGGTAAAGATGACGTGATTCTTATACATGTCTAAGCAAATGAAACTGAATTCTAAAATTGAAATTCACACAATTTAATCTGTGATCCTACTAATCAAGTGATCCTGCCTTTGGAGAATCGATTGAATTTTTCGGAACGAAACTTTAAAGAATTTTAAGGCAGCTCTGTTATAAAACAATATAGATGAATTTCCAACAGAGTTTGGATCAGTTTTAATTAACAACTTTGTGTTCATAAATAACTTGTAAAATGACAAAGTTATAATCAAAACAAATTTGCTTGTATTTGCTTTGATGATTTATATCAATCACCCTGGTATGATAATTGAAAATTCAAATAAAATTTGGGCACCACTTCCTTTCGAATCCGTCTTAGAAGAAAACGAAACGAACACGAAGGCACCAACAACAACAACTTCAACATGTCCTTGCTCTTGTCGTACGGCATGCCGCTTCGCTGGCTGAACGGCAACTGAATGGATAGTCGACGGCACCTCGGCCTATCATTTTCTTCCTCCATGCCATGGATTCGGTTCGGTTTTAGGTTGGGTTGGGGTGGATCAAATCGAACCGCACAAGAACGGGTCTACGGCAGTGTTACCACATCCAAATCTGTACCGCTCATCGAAAAAATCTTTTTCATCTGTACCGAAAACTCAAAAATCTGCACCAAAATCTGTACCGAAGAAAACAAAGTTCTGCATTCAATGTGTTGATATGTGAACATTTTGTTTCCTTAATTTTAATCTTAATAAAGATAGATACTTTATTGCACATAGTACAGTTTTTTATTTAAACAGTTTTTGGTGAAACTCATTTAATCATTTTAATTTCTCTCTCTTAAAAAAACTGAAATTAAAAAATATTTTTCATAACAAACACTTGCTAATGTTCATGATGTTCATATATAATTTTATTAAAACGATTCATGAGCGTTATATTTAATAGGACTTTTTTCGATCTTCACTTACTTTTCTATACTAACTTTTCGTCCTAAGGATAGCACCCAATGTGTCAACACTCAGACGATTACGAACTTTGATTTTATTGGCATTTACTTGCGAGAAAATGCGCTCCACCACTGCTGACGAGTGGGGGATTATAATCAGATATTTAATTATATGTATTATTATTATTTATTATTTAAAACTAGTTTATAGTTTATATAACTAGGGGCCGTAATAGTCGCAGCGACTCAACAGTTAAAAAAAAAAACTTTAAACAAGGGAAAAGGAAGGGATTTATAGGGGTTATTCTCCAATATCAGTTTTCCATTAGGGTCCGGTGGTGGCCTCCTGTAGCTGTGGTTTCGGTAGCTACGGTTTGGTATCAGTTTCCGATCTTTATTTAATTATATGTAGAAAATTTGGAAATCTAATTGTTCCTTCGTGTACTTTACAGTAAGGAACTACTATCGTCAGAAAAAGATAGGCTAACTTTTGACTTATTTTCTATAAAGTTTTCAATAAACTGGATGAGACAAAATATAGAAACTTTTTTTCAGTTTTTAAAAGTGAAAAATCTGTACAAATCTGTACCAAATTTTGAAAATCTGTCATCTGTACGTACAGATTCTGTACCAAAAATGAGCTCAAAAATCTGTACCTGTCTAGACAAATCTGTACATGTGGCAACCATGGTCTACGGTTCTGTCTGTAACTTGCAAGTTTGCAAACGTACATCGCATCATCGCGCTGCATGCAAGCAACTTGCAGACTGTAGCTATCTTCGGAAATGATTCTTTCTGTTCGACTCAAGGGATTTTATCTTCGGGCTTGCAAACCTCTGGTTTGAAATTTTCGGAACGTGCAGTCAAAGGATTTTACCGCGCGGTTGGCTTTTACTTGCAGACACGTTCGACGTTCTGCACATAAGGGAGAAAGAATCAGTCTGCAACTTTGCAAGACGATTCTTTCGTGGCTAACGTCGGTCTGTTAGAATCGGCTAAAAGTCGTGCGCTGCATGCTACATGTAGGGATCTCTTTGCACCTCTGTTTGGCAAATAAACAAAATAAAATAAAAATTGTGTTGTGAAATTTTTATTATGCCTCTAAAATCAAATTTTTAAGCATGTTTTATAAAAATAATCTTGAAAGGTTTTTTGGAAATCTAAAATACGATTTAAAATCTGTTGATAAGTTTTAATGAATTAATTTATTTTTATTAATTTTTTTTCTTGATTTTTGTTGAGTAATCTCTAGGTTTTGAAAAAAAAAATGTCTTTATGAATGGAACGACTGTGTTGGTTGATTTTTTAAGGATTTTTTAACGGCTATCAGTCTCAGATTTTTTTTAAGTAAAAACGACTGTTTTTTACTCCAACGTTTCGATCCTTATTGGATCTTCATCAGGGGCCAAAATTTATTGCAAATTTAGTGAAAATCGACTTCGAATTTTGTTGATGTTTACCGATAAAGTGTCGTTTTCTTGTTAAGTTTGATTCGGCTTATCTTGAACTGCTGTCATTGGGTTTCTGTGTGTGTTTTCTGTATTTTAAAGTTTGGTGAGACTTACTGTTGACGAATTTTCATCATCATCGACATCAAAACAACGTCATCATCAGTTAACATCAAAAAGGATACAAATATTTTACACTCAACATACACAAATATCTTTCAGTGTTTAGAAAAAATAAAAACCCTAGAAGCAAAACACAATACTTGTTGCGTTGCAACTTATTTTAATTATTTGTATTTTATTTTCTTGGCAATCTCAAGGTAAAAATCTCTAGGTAGCAAATGATGAACCGGCCCTGTTGATACGGATTGAACTTCACGATCCGACATCAAGAGGGCTACCAAAAGTAAAGATGGCTAGTCGACGTAGCGTCCATTTCAACCGTTGAGAAGAAATGCTTGAATTTCGCGCGCGATCTACAAGCATTGTCTTGGCAAAAACCCGAAGCCAACCTCATAGGGGGAGGCAATCGGGAAGCCTTCTTGCGAGCTGGTGACCCGGGGGTCGCTCTCTTGGACTCCAGACGCTGATCGGAAAAGTCGCTCGTTGAAGTCGAAAAAATCGTATATTTTGAAAACTCGTAGTCGTTGGTAAAGTGGAAGTTGTGTGGTCGTATCGGAAAACCCAAAGTCGTTGAGGCTGGCAATCTCCGACGCCGTTGTTCCGCGCATTCGGTCGGTCTAAACGGGAAGTCGGTTAGTGGAAGTGCCTACTGGTTGTCGAACCTGGTCCTTGGAGGGCAGTTGAAGGTCCGCGCTAAGACGCTGAACGTAAGGAATCGGCGCGTAGTCGGTAAGTCATTTTTGCTTTTAAATTTCATTTGTTACATTTTGATTTTTTTCCTTGAGATTGCCAAACCTTCAACACGAGATTCGCGCAAATTTAAATTGTCCCCCCCTGGGGTAAGAGTCCGGGCTAATTAAATAGATGACCGTTGGCACATCTACACATAGTGGATGGCGCTTAAGTGCCGACGGTAAAATTTGCGCCTTTTAATCTCACCAGTTAATAACCGATACGTAGCATACTAAGGATCAGAACACAACATCAACACAAATTAGTGACGCCATATTTAAAAACAACTCGAAAACCAAAACAGTCCTCAGTGTAAAGTTCCGATGCAGAAAATTGTAAAACTCCCAATATTCAATAGACAAACGAATATTCTACGAAAATTCGTCAACAGTAAGTCTCACCAAACTTTAAAATACAGAAAACATACACAGAAACCCAATGACAGCCGTTCAAGATAAGTCGAATCAAACTTAACAAGAAAACGACACTTTATCGGTAAACATCAACAAAATTCGAAGTCGATTTTCACTAAATTAGCAATAAATTTTGGCCCCTGATGAAGATCCAATAAGGATCGAAACGTTGGAGTAAAAAACAGTCATTTTTACATAAAAAAATCCAAGACTGATAGCCGTTAACAAATCCTTGAAAAAATTGTCCGGATATTGCCCGGATTTTTGGTCGTCAAATCAAATACCCAGATTTAGCCTGGATTTGTCCGGCCCGGATCCGTCTGAAAAAATTCTGACAAACTTAGTCTAACCACCACTCTCGTTGCGCCCCTGCTCGTTTCGTTCCTACCGGATTCGTGTCGAACACCAGTTTTGCAAGATAATCGTCCGGCAATCCTTCAAGATTGACTGATTTGCAGCTTCCATAGATCGTCAACCTCTTCAAATATCATTTTTCTTCTTCTTGTTTACCTAACGAAAAATACAGGCAAGACTTGCCAATGGAACATTTCTGACTGACAACCTGTCAGGTGCCCGCTCAAGAGTTCGTTTTGCTGTCCATTATCATTTTTTTTTCCAAAATATCCCACTAGCGGCCCAAATACTTTGCGCACGATTTGACCACCGTATGATGTTTATTTTACCGGTGGGCAGCTTTTCTACCTTGTAAAAATAAGGCCTGTTTATAAGTCAGCTTGATGAACCAGCCAGAAGAATGTACCTTTCTCTACCACTTCACCCATTGTAATTTTTGCATTGTGCTTGATTAAACCTCTCACATTCCTTAGCTTACTCCTTACACGATTTACCATATGAACTTTTGTCAAATAGTTGATTTCCAGCTTTTTTTTGGTCTCCCACCGGGACTTTCCGAAATTTTTCTTGATCCAATCCAAAAAAAATATTTAATTAGTTTCTACATTGAACGCTATCTCAAAAACCACTAGTCAGATTGTCGCCAAATTTTGCATACGTGCACATTACATTACAAGGTAGCTTCATCGATTTCCAGTCATGCATTTAAAATTTATTCACAAAACTAACTACCTAATAAATCTATTCTTTTTTTTGTTATTTTTGATCGGAACTGTTGGATGTGTAACTTTTCTCCACGGAGTGCGACGACAACGAAAGGATATTATAGTATCGATTGTTATGCCCAACAATTAAAAGTTCGCCCATGTAAGTTGCAAGATGTAACTAAAGGTTCTGTACTTATTTACCACCCACTTGATCTACCAAGACGTGATAACAATATCTATTTAAATAGTGTTCCAGTAAAAAAAAGAACGTTCAAAAAGTGTGTCTTTAATGGGGATTTAATTCCATCACCATACTACAGTTAGGGACAAACAAACAGAATCGATTGCAAGGCGACGGAAAAGTGGCGGCAGCTTTCAAATTATTTTGTTCCCCGGCTGAGAAATACACATTCTATTACACACGTTCCCGCTTGAATGTGTGCCTAGTGTCCATTTCATACGACCTTGCGAAAATCTGTCGAAACCCCTTATGCAGTCTGACTCATCTACATTTTCGAAAAATCTTTACGTTTAATGACGGTTCGTTGTCTTAAGTGTTAGACTGTTTCACGGTATAGAAAATCTTAAAACTCTGTCCTTTTCTAAGAGACACTTATTTCGGCATCTATATTTTTGTAAATTACTTTTCACTTTTCCGTTTATTTTGTTCAACTCGAAGCTTAGAATTACAAGCTCTATACAGGGTAATTTGATTCGTAAACAATTTCGAATGACAGACTTTTTTTTCAATTTTCTGAAGTAGTCTAGTAGCTCAACTGTTCGTAAAGATTGCCAAACGATGCAAACTGGCATGACGGCGCGTCTAAGGGCTGTCCCGTAGCCACTTGCAACGATGGGACTGTTCGTTGTTGATGTAGTATTTTTTTTTTCGAAGAAAAGCGAATAATAATATTTTTAGAAACACTTCTCCACTACCGACTTCGTAGTAATAAATAAACACTTCTCGTTTCGGTGAAAGAACAAGCCAAGCCAAGACCAACTCATTCGTTAACATCCGAAAGATCATGAATTTTTTAGCAATTTTGCTCTCTTTTCGACCAAAGCTACCGCAGCATATGTGGAATCCTTACTAGGGAAATGGTTCAACGATACCTACGGTTTTCCAGAACCTAATCGGTTCGGGAAATGAAATGGAAACCTTTTTTGGCCTGCGGGGGTTGCTCGAATTCCGCCCTCGCTCATCTCCCGCACACAGTGGGTTGTCATGAGATTTATGGCAGCCGGAATCGTAGAACGATTCTAATCACTTATCTAGCTGTTGTACTTTTTTCAAGTTGAGGACAACAATTTTTTAAAGCTGCAAACATTAATGTTAGCTTTCAATAATGTATAAGAAGTTCTAAAAAACCTTAACCTGATACTTTAGAACTTTACAAAAAAAACATCGTCAAACTATCACAAATATTTCTGACAAACTCACTGTAGCAGTTCAGTGTACCACGTCAAAAAGCCATGGATTTAGGGGGACCAATTTTGGACCACCTTGTCTAGCTCTCTTATAAAGCAACTAATAATGAAAAAAAAAATAAGTGCATTACATTAAGTGCGCGGGCTTCAACAATATGTGCTAAAAAATTTAATGATCATTTGTTTTGTTTAAAAGAGCTAGACAAGGTGTGCCAAAATAGGTCCGTTACCCTATAATGTATGTAAGTAGTAAATAAACATTAATACAAACACAGGTAAAGGAACAGGTAATGAAATGATTCTGTGAAAAACACAGCCCTGTGAAGATGGTGGTGGCATTGAAACATGGGCGTGATGAATGGATGTCATGTTTTTGGAAATAATTTTTCCGAATTGGATTGCCTGTAGCTTGGAGCGTAATACCAAAGTTGACCTACAACTCTTTTGTGCCACTTTTGGTTGGCCTGATGAGTGGGTAAATTATTATTTTATGAAATTTATTATTCGTTCAGCACATTTGTAAAGAAAGTTTTTTTCTATCGTGTAGGAAAATATAAAGTGTTCAGTTTTTTTTGTGAGTAGCAGAAATTTAACACAAATAAAGAGGCAAAATAATTGCCAATTTTCTTTACATTTGAGTCACAATTTTCACTAATTATGAAGGACTATCTATAATCAAGTCAATTACTTAGTTGATCATCTTCTTGAGACTATCTAATTTTTTGTAACTTACATTCTTTCGGAGCTAAAAAAAGAAAAAAAACCTTGGTCCGCTAGATTATTATAAATATAACAAATGAAATCGTGAAAAATCTATACGTTTGTTGATTGTATCTATACAAACATACACTAGATAAATCACCATGGGTGAACGGGATTACCGCAGTTTCGCCAACGCATGCGCTAACTTGCATCAATAAGATTTTTTTTCCTTGTAGGGGAGAGCCCACTGCGACCAGTAGTTGATCTTGTGTGGTATTTACCCCGCGTTACTACAGTGAGCGAAATAAGAATAGCACCACTTGAGTTTTCAATAAAAACAAGATTATTTTTAAAAATTTTCTGTGTTAAAGTGAATAAAAATGCTTCTACGAATCATTTGAATAGATAACTGCATTTTAGGAGTTTTCTAGAATTCCAAAGGTTTTCAAAGGTATTAAAAGTGGGTTTAAAGAAATGCTCCTCTAGCGTTATTTGATATTTGAGCTGTGATTCTTTACCAAACTACTTACTTTCTTCATTGAAATGACGTGAAATGATGAAACAAACATTCGGAATTAATTTTGAATCAAGCGGTGCTATTCTTATTTCGCAGCCTTTTTTCACATTTTTGGTCCTCAACGCCAATTGCTACGACCAAAAAAAAGTAAACTTATGCTTGATTTATCTGTTAAGCAATTCAAAACAAACTGTGGAAGAAAATTTTCGTAATTTTCAATCATTCATATATTAACAAGCAAAACACATAGTGGTGCTATTCTTATTTCGCTCACTGTATTACCAAATTGGACGGCAAACACTTGTTCCGCTAAAACTCTCTTGTTTTTCAACTTATTTCTACAAATTTCATAGTTTTGGGAAGCTCGCAATGTGACTCAAATATAATTTCCAGACATAATTCTGTTTTCATTTTTTTCTCAAAGTTATTTAAAGTCGAATAAAAACAATCCGGGCAGTTACAAACGTGTGTATTTTAAAAACTATTCATTTGATCGAAAAACTTTCTATGGAGGAAATGAAGGTGTTAATATGACATTTAATGTAAAAATATAAAAAAATATATTTATAAGTGATTTCAAGAAATACGATAACTTTTTCATAAAATCTTTTTTTTATCTTTGCACACTTTTTTCAGTCATGTATTGATTTATTTTTTTTACCATAGAAGCAAAACCTTTGCAAAATCATGAAATTTTAAACAAACTCACCTGGAAAAAGCAATTGGAATCTGGTTGGAACCTTTTCATGAGTAGGCATCTCGAAGAATTTGATCTCTTAAATCCGGTTTTAACATAAATTTCTCTGTCCATCAGAACACATCTGTCATATTGCGTAAAAAACGGATGCACAGATTGCGATCTTTGGAAATGATCATTATAAGTTATTTACTTGGTGTCTACTAGTCAGGCAAAACTTTTTGCCTGCCGAAAATGGGTTTTTTGCATTATTTAAGGAGTCTGCATTCAGTTATCCCCAATAACCATAGACTTTTTACCATATTTAAGATCAAGGGTTGCACTCCGATGGTAGGTTTGAACTCCATGTGGATTCTGAGTGGCTTCTTATACTTCTTAACCATTTGTTCCGAAAAAAAATCAAAAAAAAAATCAACAGTTCATGAGCTTTCAAGTCTACAATGAAGAATTTTCGAGGCGCAAAATGCGTAAAAGGAGCAAATTTGTGCAAAATTATTTTTATCATGTCTTTTTGCATCGTGAATATCTCAAACACACGTTAACTTAAAAATCTATCAAAAACAGGCAAGATAGTCCTTTTCATAACCAACACAACGCTACTAAAGTTTTGCATATCCGAGCTCTATTAACGTAGCTATCACCGAGATAATCTGCCCGGATACTAAATGATCATAGCCTTATAAGCGTCAAGATCATGAAAATAACTTCATCAGTTTCCGAAATCTGTGAATATGAGTTTCTTGGACAAGATTCCATGTTCCTTTGTGAATACAAAAATTGCTCATGATATTTAGGGGTGCCTTTTGAAAAAACACAAATCCTATCTAGACGCAGTTTTTAGATTCCTCTATAAATATTCCCAACACTTAAAAATTTTGCATAACAAGAATCTTAACAGTGTTCATTATTACCCCGTATTCACCTGGGTAATTATGAACAGATACATATAAGAACGAAAAACAATGACATTTGTTCATGATAACCTCAGTTGACCTCTCCATTTTCCATAAAACTTGTTTTTTAGAAGATTTTTAAAAGATTTTCAATAGAAATCAAATAATTGAAAAAAAAACAAGTTGAATTTTTGAATTGTTATTATAATTGTTTTTTATTCAATTCTGTACTAAAAAGTTAACTTTTAGACATTGAAAACAGTATCGAAAAGCAATAGTTTTAGATACCTACAACTGGGGCAACATGCAACAATTTTCAACTTCAATAGCTTCTAAAAAACTTATGTTCACAGTTAATCGTATTCTTTATGCATCAAAAGTTTTAAGGATGCTGGGACATCAAATTGGCGTAGTTAGAAAAATTATTGGTTTCTTCAGTTATTTTTAATTTTCTAAAAACATGCGATTTTCACCCTTCTTAGAAAATGGGGTAACTTGCAACAAACTTTGTTTTTAATGAAGAATCTTATGAACACGTACGAAAATTCATAATTTTTAATATATTTGCGATGTCTTAAAGACCATTACGCACGACAACACCAATTGCAGTAGTTTTTGGGTCTGTAAAAACAAATTTTCACATTTTTTCTGAAATTAAGGATGCTGCATACATTTAGGGGTTAAATAATACTGCGAAAAATTCTAAAAGCTGAAATCATAAAAATAAATGTTTGGATGAATGAAATTTGAATGTTTACAAACGCGTGATTCAAAACATTCATATTCCAACAATTGGAAACGAGATTTACAAGGTATTTCTTTGATTTGCATTTTGTTGCATTTAACCCCAGACACCTAACTGAATATTAAAAATATTCATTTAAAAAAATTGGGTGATTGTTCGAAAAATATTTTTACAGAAACAATGTTGGTATAATATGAGGAAACCTGTAAAAAATTTGTAGGTAATTTTATCAAGCCGATCCGTCAAACTGGGTAAAGTTTTTTTCGGCATCAAAAAATGTTAAAATTTGTACATTTATTGCTCGATTTTTCAAATTTTACATAAAAATAAAAAACTTAAGACAACTAGCTTAAGATGCGAGAAATTATGTCATCATCATTTTGATATCATTAAAAGATAACTTTATTACAATACATTAAATTAAAAATTGATTCAATGTAGTGTTATATAAATGTTGCATCGAACCCCGCTGTTGCATGATGCCCCGTTTGACGGTACATATTGTTTTTGCCTGCACTGTCCACGAACCACTTGATCAGAATTTTTCAGTCATTTGGCATAGTCATTAACATGTGGTTATTTGTTAAGATGCACTTCTTCTAGGTCTATAATGGATTTTCAAAGTAATTTTTAGAATTTGCATTAAATTTTGTATGCCACTCGTTGCAAAACTCGATTTTTTTCAGCACTCGACGTAATTATCCAATTCGGCAAGCCCCGTTGGATAAATTTACGACTCGTGCTTAAGGAACCATCTTTTTGTAACTTTGTGCAATAAATAACTAATTTGAAACCATTCACCAAACATCGTTTATGCATCTTGAATTATGATTTTAAAAGTTAAAAAAAATTTTGGGCAGAAAATTGCATAGTTTTTATTTAACAATTTTAAGAATTATTTAACTGCAAATCAAAGTGGAGATATAGAACCAATTTGATTCATTCATTCAATCCAGATTCGCCCTTTTTTATTTTAAACTAAGAAATTTCCGTTTCAAAATGAATATGTAAAAAAATGCAAAAAGAAATTAAAACTAATTTACTAAATTTATTATTATAAAATCAAAAGTTTCTTAAATAAAATACATTTATTTATGATTTCCATAGCGTAGTAAAATTGTTATTTATAATTTGGCAGTTCGAATTGATTGATACTCGAATTAAACTACCTCCTAAACCTCCAGAACCCATAAATTTTTGTTTAGGATAAAATTTTGGTATATGTATAATTGAAATTACAAATTTTGAAAAATTTAGAAAGGCACAACGTATTTTTTTGTAGTAGCCATAAAAAGTTTCAAAGCAAACATTTCTGAATCCTCTACCGCAACTACCCATACCTATATGGATAGAGTTTTTTTTAAATATTTTTAGCATGATTTAGAACTGTAAAACATTGCAAACTATGTTTTGAATCTAAAATACTGATTTCGTACATTATTTAAACTATTAAAATTATGGAAAACAAATATAAAAATATTTTCATAAAAAAAAAATCTCAACGTTTTCATTATTCATTCAGTAGTGTAAGCTTTGCTATGCAGAAAAATGTGGATTTGATGAAATGAATGAAAAAAGTAATAGATAATTGTTCATCATATATTTTTATTTTGAGTCAATTTATTTTCTGAAAATTATGAAAAAAAACTGTTCCGATTAATGATAGGAAACAACCCCTGTATCAGGAAAACAAGTCTTCGAATTTCGGTTAACACATGCTAAGTTGAGCTTGCTAAGCTAAGACTAACTTTAGAGATTTATGGTAAAATCAAGTTGAAAATTTTCAAAATCTATAAGCTAAGTTATAAAATGCAGATTACAATAAAAACATGATATATATGTACATGTTTTCAAATCTGGAAAGCCTTTGTTTCAAAAATTTATTTTGCCGTCCTGAATTCGAATCATTTTTCAGATTCTGTCAAATCTAATTCTGGTGATATTGAGTTTTGAAATTTTGTAAATTACTAAGTTTTGAGATAAATCAACCATTGGAAACTAATAAACCGACAACCCTCTTTAAAAAAAAACAAAAACTGATTTCGAATCTACTAATTATCTTCCATTGGATAGAGGATTAAGATATTCTAGCTATTTTGGTTTCAAAGAAACAATGCTTGAAAAAAATCCTAAAGTGTAACCAAAAGAACATAGAAAAAATTTAACTATTTTCGACATCATCTTAGAACATTTATCAGCTTTTGGTATCAAATATTCAATTACAATTACTATTTTGTTGAAGACTGTGATTTTTTTTATTTATGCTTTGAAAAGAAATATTTGTTTCATTTTGGCAAAAAAAAATCCAAAATAAACTTAAATTCTCATACCAGACTGTGATAATTAAAATTTAAAGACGCCTCAGTTTTCTAAGAATTTTCTACTCCTCACGATCTTAGAAAACGTTGATCATCAATTTGAAACCTTCGATTTGAGTATCTTAGAAATGTTCTGAAATGTTGCTAAAATTTCTTAAGTGTTAACCCTTGAATTTCAAAAACACGAGTTAGCAGAACAAAAACCAAACTGCATGTTCGAATATATCGTCCTTAAATTAGTCAAAATCAGCTCTCAACCCCCCCGTAAAAGAAAAAGCGTTGTTGCCTTGTACCATCGAAAAGAATTAAGTAAAAATAATCAATTTTATTGGCATTTTTTTAGTTTCGTTTTTTTACCATAGGTTTTTTTTGACATTCAATTGCAAGGATTTTTTCTTAAATGCTTAACTCAAATATGTACCTATATTTTGAGGGAAGAACCATGTTGAATGTTAAATTATTTTAACATTTTTCAAGAATTTACATAGTGTCTTCTACCGACATAAACACACCCTCATGAAAAGAGAAAAAAGTTTCGCTGAAATTTTCCAAATTTCATTTTAAGGTTTGTCACTGATCAGGTCGGAATATCAGTTCATTAGAAATTTTCGCAAATTTTCAAAGGAATCTTAACATATTCATGCTTTAAAATATGTAATTCGAAATTTTTTGGATAAATTATGACCATTAATTGAAAAATGTTAATTTTGAAAGCACAACTTGAAAAAAAAATTATCTGGACCTTTTTACCAAACAGTGCGTTTGATAGAAGATAGTTTCCTTTTTAACTCAGCGATATCAAATTTATTATTATTATGCTACAAAAATACCGTGCCGTACGTGAAGATTCAAAATTATAATATTACCATCATTTAACATTTCCAAATTTACAACAAGGAGTTATGGGTTTTCATTCTTCGAAGCAGTTTTGAACCCTAGGTTCCGGTAAAAAACAGTTTTTTTTTAAATTTAGAGGTTATTAAAGAGAGATCATAGTAGTTTAAATTTCCAAACTTATGATATTCTTTTTACACATATTTTTAACTGTTGAATTCTGACTTGGAAGTTGTGATTCTAAATTTGGAGTTTTTGGTTGAATCCCTGATCTTGGAACCAAAACTGAATTTTGGTTTCCGTTTGTTAATTTTCCCGGTTTTGGGTCTCAATTTCCGGTTTTTTCTCGGTTTTCCCGGTGTGATTTCCAATTCCCGGTTTTTTCCCGGTTTTCCCGGTTTTCCCGGTTCTGGGGCCACCCTGAGAAACGTTTAAATAACTTGATTTAATTATAAAAATTTGTTAGATTTCTGCATTAAAGTTATCTATGTTTCAATTTGGTTTAAAACTTCTTCAAAAATTCGTTAAATGAGGAAAAGTAAACAAATAGAATATATCTATAATTTTTTTTTGCAGAACTATAAATTACTTAAAGTTTTGAGGACAGTTGATAATTGACAATACGCTTTTACTAAGGCACAATAAGTTTGGATATTTTGGAAGTAGGACTAAGAGTAAGTTTTTTAAAACATAAATAATTACACTTTTCCAATCACACAAATTGTAAGATCCCTTATAAAGGTGTTATAGTTATACGACACCGAAAAGTAGTATTAAAATATACTTGATAAGAAACTGAACTGATTTGCCGATAGTTAATTCAACAAAACATTCAGACGAAACTCAACATCGACAGTTGATAATTGAGTTAATTTTTTTTTTTAATTTTATGTTTTTGTTTTGATTTTTTTCTCAAAAATGTGCAGGAATTTCTGAAATGATTTGAACCTATTTTCAAAAGTTATCTTAATAAATTCAGGGCACCTAAATTTATCAAAATAAGCTTTGAATTGTTTGCATCTTTTGGATTTTTTTATGTTGTTAATGTAAAAAAATAAACAAGAAACACAAAATTCGATTGAGACTGAAATTGTTTTTTTTAAAGAATATTTCAATTAAGCATAATATTTGTAATGACAAAAACGATTTTTTGTAAATCTAAATTTTAAGTATAAAAGAAAAAGATTCTTGGTTTCAAATCTTTATTTTTCAATTCTGATGACCATCTTTAGTGGTAAACACTAGCAATAAGAATTCGATGAATTTGTTTGAAGAAATGGTTAGTTTCAAACTCTCAACTTGTTGAGTTACAATTCTTAACAAAAACCCATTCTATAGACGAGGTAAAGTTTTTGAATGCCAAGTTTAGAGTTTCAATACAAAAGGTTCATTGAATTGCCAATCTAAATTTGCAATTAAAAGTTATAGTTATTGAACGTCATATAGTGTCATGAAATTGATTGTTCCAACACCAATGCAAATTTTCCTTGGAAAAATCTCCCCAGGGGGTATTCTAAAAAATACGAAGCGAATAACTTTTCAAACTTTCTTCTACATGAACTCTTAAGTAGCATTTAATGAAATCCGAATGACAAATGAGAAGAAAGTATTATCATAATATGATCTGATTAAGATCCCGGAGACACCGTTGCACTTTTCGAACAACTGTCAAAACTTACTCACAGGTGGTTGAATCTGACGCAAAAGAATAGAGCTCAGTTTTTTTCCTCCGTTCTTTCCTTAATACGTCACAGAGTACGTGTGAAGCTATATTTAATTTTTCTCGCGTCGGAAAAACTTATTCCAGAGTGGAAAAAAAAACAAGCGTCTTTAACGAAAAGTGCAAAAGAACGGGGAAGCTGCAGGTGGTAGCATGCATCTCATTAAATGAGTTACGATGCAGATGCATTTCCATCTCGCGTTGCGTCTAGTTGGATCCAGAACTTCCATCAAAAACGACTGAAGACATTATGCAGAAATGATTTTGTTCTTTATGGATCCAGAAACTTTCGCTCGAAACGGTTAAAAACAATTTGCATTCATTGTGGCCAATAAAATGAGCTCGGTAGCCCAAAATGATGCAGTCTAATTTTTCGTTCTGTATTGAAACTTTTGATTTGCAAAAGAAAAATAAAAACATGGTTTGACAGAAGACTAGTGGAAATTGTGAAGAAAAAATTGTACCTAGAAACTACGATTAACTCATCTCTGTATCGTTCAACATTTCCAAAAAAAAAAATCGCTCAATCTTTTTTCGATTTTCGAACATCAAAAGCCCTACCAAAACAGAAGTAATCAAAATATAACGGTTTTCTAACACATCAAATTGCACAAGGGACCGTTTATGATGTGTGCAATAAATTCGAGCTCATTTTCTGGTTCACATGCGCCCAAGATTTACAATCATCAAAAAGGATCGTTAAAAGAAGTACAATTTTAAGACGGATTATAGCAGGGTCATGATGCAACGAACATCAATCCGCAGCAGTGTGCGGAACGCTCGAATAAAACCATCATAACACAGTGTTGTTCCGCTCCGTCTAGATTACCTCTCACCGTAAATTTACGAAAAAAAAAGTCGGTTAATGACACCAAAGAAAGCGTGGCCGACAGCCAATTGGCCTAAAGTACATATTGCCGTCGAAAGGGGTAAGGAGAAGAGAAGATATGCAGAGGGAGAAAACGAAAAAAAAACTGCGACAGTTTGGCACTTTCCGAAACACCCCAAAAAAACCTAGGGAGACGATCAAATGTGTAACATCAGAAATTCGACTTGGCAAGTGGCAATTTTCTTGCTGCAACATCAGTGAGTATCAACGACTAAAGTTGTCTGCTTTCGTTTTCGTCGAAGAAAACGATGGGATTTTCTTTCTCGGCTCCAAATTGGCCCGGTTCGAAAGTGATTTTTGGCTGGGAGTTTTTGGCGGAAAGTTGGGAACAACGAACACCGGCCGAGGTTAAGAGATGAATCCAATTGATCGCGTCACCACCATCGGCCGGGTCTTATGGGAAATGATGAATGGATGTTGTCGTTTGGTTTTTTTTTTGGTTGCTCTTTCGCTTTTTTTTATGACAGCAGCTAAGAGGGGAAACGTTTTCCAGGTCGGAAATTTTCTAGTGAAAGTAAGTAGGATTAAATAAGGTGAAGCATGTATTTTGTTTGGAGCTACCAAGTCAATTTTTTTCTATGTACAAGTTTTATCTGTTCAAAAGAATATGTGAAAAGGAAGAAAAGTATATTAGGAAGCGAGAATCTAAAGATAAATTTCTGCGATTTTTTTCATACATACTGCAGATTGAAAACAGAACCAAATCGAATACTTATCAAAATCAATAAAGACCAATTTGAAAAACCTCACTTAAGCAAAGTCGACGTTCATCCACGTTCAAAAGTGTTTATTTTTACGGTCGCCATGGAACGAAAAAGTTACCATACACAAACATTTTTTTTTTATTTTACTGTCTAATTTTTATTTCATGATAAAAAATTAAACCTTAAAAAATAGCTACTATTTTCCATTTTATTCGAAATTTACTTTTGCATGTAGTTTAGAAAATGTCGAATTCATTTAAATTTTGTTTGTTTTCAGGAATGTACATTTATAACTTCATTGAAACACAGCTTTCAGACGCTGACCTCTATCTGATCAACAAATAGGATGATACAGCAAAAAACAACTCAGTTAGATTACTTAAGGCAATTCTGAATAACTCATGGAACTTTCTATGAAAGAAGAGAAAATTACAGAAAATGAAAACATACTATTGAATGTAGAACTAAACAAATCTTTGTCATGGAAAGTTTTGACACAGAATACCTTTAGGGGAGAATGAGGATACTTGATCCCTGGGGATACTTGATTCCTTAGCTATATCTCGAAACTGGAATGTCTTACAAAGATCAAATGTTCTAGAAAAATGTGCCAAAATGAGTAAAATAACAATGCTTGTAGTTTAAAAATTTTTAACAAAATAATTGTTTGAGTAATTGAACTTTGTTTGAAAAATTTCACAAAATGTAACTTGAAGATCTTTTTTTATCACTTTAAAATGTTCGTTACATGGGAAAATTTTGAAAAAAATATTTGTTCCAATGTATCAATCGTTCGAGCGTAAAATGAACTTCATAATGCCATATTTTCAAAGCAATAGAAAACCCTCAACTTTTTTCAGAAAAAATTTTCTAAAATGTTGATTATGGGTATAATTGATCCCCTAAAGTTGGGTACAATTGATCCCCCTTCCAAACGGCAGATTCTTCTTCTGAAAATTGATCATTATGATTGTTGATCACTAGATTACTAATATTTATCCAAATACTAATATTTATCAAACAATTGTCTGAAGAAAAGAGCAAAAATAATTAATTTTTTCTTAGTTATAAAAAATAGCGCCTTTAAGTATGCAATGTTATTAGCGTTGAGACAAAGTTATAGAATTTTCTTCTTATGTCTGCTATAAGTTGTGAAATGAGAACAAACATGACCAAAATAGTCAATTAACATTCCATCTTGGGGTTTTGTTTGATTTTAATACAAGGATTAGGGCTTCCTGAATAAAAGATCATGTCTCCTTCAATAGGGGATCAAGTCTCCCCTAACTTCAGAAAAATCGCAATTTTTTTACTCCCACGAAAATGCTTCTAGTTCATCAAGGGGTTCAAGTATCGTTCTAATTTTTGGAGCATAGAAACTTGAAGTTACAAGCTGTCAGAAAATGTCAAAGACGGCGAAATGCTAAATTTTTCCAAAAAGATATGGTGAAAATAAGAAAAGGGGATCAAGTATCCCCACTCTCCCCTACATATTTTAGAGAAAAATCTTCTCGTCTATTTTTTGTGAAATAGCCATTTGCATCGGGAGATGAAGAGCACATGAAGAATTTGATATTTTTCAGCTTTATTCTAAATGAATAATTTTTAACTTTCTCTCCTCAACTCAAAACTGTATTCTTTCTTCGAAATTTGGTTCGTCTTCGGCGGATTTCGGACTTACATATATCATTCTAGTTCAAAAATATTTCTTTTTTCTACACTACACAGCTTCTAAAAAAAACAGCTGGAAATCAACTATTCGACCAGAATTCACATGTCGAATCGTTGAAGAAGTAGTAGAGGATCCAATAGTGAGCTAAAATTCGTATAAATGTGAAGGTGATTGATTGCATGAAGTGAGAGGAATGTAAGAGGTTATTTCAAGCATAGTCCGTAAATATGAATAGAAAAAGTGATTAAAAAGTCAATTTTTGTAGACTGGTTTGCCTAGCTGTCTTACAAATAGGCATCACTTCATTTCTGCAAAGAAAAGAAGCAGCTCACCGAAAAAAAATAAACAAAAGACGGTGGTTAAATCGTGCGCAAAATATTTGGATTGTTTGTGGGGAGAAATTTTGAAAAATATCGTAATAGACAGCAAAACGAACTCTTGAGCGGTCACCTGGCAGGATTCCAATCAGATTTTTTTTCGTTGACAAGACTCGCCGGTATTTCCCGGAGATAAACAAGGAATAAAAAATTGAAATATTTAATGTATTTGGAGAGGCTAACGATCTGTGTGTGGAAACTGTAAATTACTCAGTTTTTCATAAGGATTGAAACGATGATGGCTAAAAAAAATGAATATCTTCAAATGCGATCGACTTTTTTTCTGAAAAGCACTTCAATAGGTCCTTCCAAATTTGTACTCTGTTTAAGTTGGGTCTGGAATCGTGCCTTTACGCAAAACGGTGGTGGAGTAATAAAAAGTCAAATATGTTGTTTTTGTGCCAAAGAAAGACTATCGGCTAAATTTGCTATAACTTTGACTAAATTCAAAATTTTTAGTTATTTTGAAGGTCAAGCTTCACGGAACAGAAAATGTAGTCCAAAATAACCTTGATTTGAAAAAAGTCTGATTCATTGAATGAATTATAGATGGCGCACGTGTTGCCCAAAAATTAAAGTAGAAAAATTTCTTCATCGAACGCTATCTCAAAAACCTCGTGACAGATCATTACAAAAAAATGCACATGAAAACATTACATTATAAGGTAAATTCGGTAAAAAATTTATTAATTTACATCCGTGTATTCAAAAGTAATTCACCAAACAAAGTGTAGCATATATTTCGAATACAATTCTTATAATACAAAAATTTAGAAAATATATTTTTTAAATAGCTGATCAACTTTCCCCAGATCGCAAGCAATTATAACTTTTGCGGACAAAATTAAAGGATTTTTTTGTTTACTTTTCACCATTCTGTCAATTACGAGAATTTGAAAGAATTTGTAAAAAAAATTTAGGCAAAATCAAATCGTTTTGTAGTCTTCCACAAATTTGCTTTCAAGCTTTCTTTAGTATTGTCAGAAATGCTCGTAATGATATCTTTTCAAATTTCCAAAAAAAAAAAATGTTATCTTATTTTAATCGCCGCTGGGATATATTCTTATTTTTAATTTTTGGCATTTCGGCGAGTTGTGAAAATTCAAGGTAGAATATTTAGAAAGAACATGAAAGTATTATAGGTGGAAAGATCAAAGCTAGAGCGCTTTGGGTAGAAGAAATTGAATAGTTGGTGAAAATGTGAGCAGGGCTTTTGTTGTGTGAACAGCTTTTTAACTACTTGCGTGATTCTTTGCCGCGCGCCGTTTCAATGTTGATAGGAAGCGATGAAGAAACCCATCGCATTCCTACCCACATTGAAACACGGACGGGTCGAACACATGTGAGATTGTGTCCGACCGGGCAAAAAATCACCCAAGCAGCGCTCACATGTGCTGTTCTATTGCTAAGCCAATTCTATCGATGCGTGCTACTTTTTTAGGTACATCGGATGGTTGCTACTTTTGTTTTCGCATATTATCCATCCGATGCCTTACTTTTTTGCCAAATGCATCGTGGTGAATTGTGTTGTAATTTTTGTTATCCCATTTCCCCCCTTCTTTAGCCAAGTGATTCTGTTATCTTATTTTAATCGCCGCTGGGATATATTCTTATTTTTAATTTTTGGCATTTCGGCGAGTTGTGAAAATTCAAGGTAGAATATTTAGAAAGAACATGAAAGTATTATAGGTGGAAAGATCAAAGCTAGAGCGCTTTGGGTAGAAGAAATTGAATAGTTGGTGAAAATGTGAGCAGGGCTTTTGTTGTGTGAACAGCTTTTTAACTACTTGCGTGATTCTTTGCCGCGCGCCGTTTCAATGTTGATAGGAAGCGATGAAGAAACCCATCGCATTCCTACCCACATTGAAACACGGACGGGTCGAACACATGTGAGATTGTGTCCGACCGGGCAAAAAATCACCCAAGCAGCGCTCACATGTGCTGTTCTATTGCTAAGCCAATTCTATCGATGCGTGCTACTTTTTTAGGTACATCGGATGGTTGCTACTTTTGTTTTCGCATATTATCCATCCGATGCCTTACTTTTTTGCCAAATGCAACCATCCGATGTACCTAAAAAAGTAGCACGCATCGATAGAATTGGCTTAGCAATAGAACAGCACATGTGAGCGCTGCTTGGGTGATTTTTTGCCCGGTCGGACACAATCTCACATGTGTTCGACCCGTCCGTGTTTCAATGTGGGTAGGAATGCGATGGGTTTCTTCATCGCTTCCTATCAACATTGAAACGGCGCGCGGCAAAGAATCACGCAAGTAGTTAAAAAGCTGTTCACACAACAAAAGCCCTGCTCACATTTTCACCAACTATTCAATTTCTTCTACCCAAAGCGCTCTAGCTTTGATCTTTCCACCTATAATACTTTCATGTTCTTTCTAAATATTCTACCTTGAATTTTCACAACTCGCCGAAATGCCAAAAATTAAAAATAAGAATATATCCCAGCGGCGATTAAAATAAGATAACAGAATCACTTGGCTAAAGAAGGGGGGAAATGGGATAACAAAAATTACAACACAATTCACCACGATGCATTTGGCAAAAAAGTAAGGCATCGGATGGATAATATGCGAAAACAAAAGTAGCAACCATCCGATGTACCTAAAAAAGTAGCACGCATCGATAGAATTGGCTTAGCAATAGAACAGCACATGTGAGCGCTGCTTGGGTGATTTTTTGCCCGGTCGGACACAATCTCACATGTGTTCGACCCGTCCGTGTTTCAATGTGGGTAGGAATGCGATGGGTTTCTTCATCGCTTCCTATCAACATTGAAACGGCGCGCGGCAAAGAATCACGCAAGTAGTTAAAAAGCTGTTCACACAACAAAAGCCCTGCTCACATTTTCACCAACTATTCAATTTCTTCTACCCAAAGCGCTCTAGCTTTGATCTTTCCACCTATAATACTTTCATGTTCTTTCTAAATATTCTACCTTGAATTTTCACAACTCGCCGAAATGCCAAAAATTAAAAATAAGAATATATCCCAGCGGCGATTAAAATAAGATAACAGAATCACTTGGCTAAAGAAGGGGGGAAATGGGATAACAAAAATTACAACACAATTCACCACGATGCATTTGGCAAAAAAGTAAGGCATCGGATGGATAATATGCGAAAACAAAAGTAGCAACCATCCGATGTACCTAAAAAAGTAGCACGCATCGATAGAATTGGCTTAGCAATAGAACAGCACATGTGAGCGCTGCTTGGGTGATTTTTTGCCCGGTCGGACACAATCTCACATGTGTTCGACCCGTCCGTGTTTCAATGTGGGTAGGAATGCGATGGGTTTCTTCATCGCTTCCTATCAACATTGAAACGGCGCGCGGCAAAGAATCACGCAAGTAGTTAAAAAGCTGTTCACACAACAAAAGCCCTGCTCACATTTTCACCAACTATTCAATTTCTTCTACCCAAAGCGCTCTAGCTTTGATCTTTCCACCTATAATACTTTCATGTTCTTTCTAAATATTCTACCTTGAATTTTCACAACTCGCCGAAATGCCAAAAATTAAAAATAAGAAAAAAAAAAAATAGAATTTAGGAGATGATAAACAAACTCAGAATCAGTTGTTGTCTTTCATGTAGGTTTTTGGGTTCATTAGTTATTAATGATTGTTTTCACTCAAATATGATTCATTTTGAAACTTATAATCGCCATACTACCAATACTAGAGGGGATAGTCAATTCGGACAAAAGATTCGAATTTAGGACGGAAAAGTTTTCCAAATCAGTCAGTCAGGCTGTTCTTTGAAGTTGGCTTTTAATTCGTACAAAAAGGTTTTAAAATGGTCAACATTTTTATTATATTTTTTTTATAATGTATAATGTAAAAACTAATTCGTTTTCTTCTTCATATATTGTTATAATTTTCAAACGAATTTGCTAAATTTTCTTGATCTACTAATTAGTTTTATAGATTTTTTAAATATATGGTTGTTTTTGTATTTCAATTTTGAATCTTTGTGTTCTAAAACCTTAGAAGCATTTAAAACATTGTACCTTTTGTAATTTCTAGGATCCGATGTTTCAATTGAAGGCGATAAAATGTTCAGTGCTTGATATTTTTAGACCGTAAATCCTGATATTGGAAATTTATCTACATTTTAAATATTTGGATTTTTTTCAAATCTAATCTTTTTTTTTAAATCGATCATGATTTTTCAATGAATTTAAGAAAAGTTAGAAAATGTGATAAGAAGTACTAACTTCAATATTTTTACACAAAACTTGAAATATCTTATTTTGATTTTTATCAGTTTCTTATTGATTTAAAAAAAATCTAATTTCTCAACCTACAATTTTTCAAATGAAGCTTTCAATGATGAATTGAACGTTTATAAAATACGTTATGTTATGTAATTGTGAACATCAAAAATATTTCTTTTTTGAATTTTATTTTCACAAGTGGAAGAATCTGAAAATAATTTTATGTCTGACTTTGATCACTTGAACTTTCGAAACAAAATTAAATATTTTCTTCATTTATCAGATCAAATTTAATCATAAACCACGTGTTTCAAACAAATTCTCTTGAAATATTAATTTTTTTCCTAGTCGATTCTTCACTTTTCATATCATGATTAAATATATTTGTTTCATATTCAAGATATTACTGCGGAATTTTTTCAATGAATTAAATTTAAAATGAAGAAAATTGATGTAAATTGAGATGATTACCAATTAACAATAAATATCATTTTGCTAAAATGGTTCAGCATTATGGTTAATTTCCTATCGGACCTGAAATTTATTTTAGAATTTGGATTTCATTTCTTTTTAAATCTGGTTTTATTTTTCATGTAGGTACATAGGTAAACATTCTATTTCGGTGCACTTGTTCTCATGTCGTAACCTTGAATTTATTTCTATTCAATTTTCAATTCTTATAAAAAAATTTGTTGTTTCAAAACCTAAAATTTCAAATTTGTAAACTAGACTGCCTAAGAATTATTTTCAAGTAAATTTCTTATTCAGAATAAGGTACCACTTTATGTATAATTTATTGATGACTTTGTGTAAAATGTCATCAACACATTGGAGCCAAAAATGCCATCATTGGAATTTTCTAATAAATTTTACAATAAAAGATTTAAAATGGTAAGCGTTTTGATTTTTTTTTATTGTAAAAAACTTATCTTTTTATCATTATATTTTGTTTTACTTTTCAAACAAAGTTACCGAATTTTTCAGTTTTTGACATTAATATCTGAAATTTTGATTCTGTTTAATTTGAACTCGTGACAGTAATTTTTTTTTCTAGTTTGTGTGATAGTTATAAGTAGGAAAATGGCTCCTAATTTATTGTGCATTTTTATTATTAAATTTATATCGATACCCATATATAAAAAGCAATTTCCGTTTGTTTGTTTGTGCGTTTGTCTTCAATAGGCTTAGTCATCTTAAGACCTACGAAGCTGAAAATTGGCATGGGTGCTCATTAGGACCAGGAATGATGAAAAATGTTTTTAGATTTTCGGATGACCCCTTTTGAAGGGGCTTGTCCATACAACCCAAATGTTGTTTCAGCGATATTGACGTTGTTATACATCGGATTTAGATGAAACTTTGCACATGGGTGTTTTGAAGAATGAGCATTTTACTATAGCTATCAGATTTCGTGTAAGGGGCCGTTAAAAGGGGTCGTCCATATTGACTGTTCACTGTTTTTGTGATATTGACGTTATCATACATTGGACTGAAATGAGAATTGGCTCACGGAAGTTATAAAGGGCCATTAATTGATTCCAAATATCCAATTTTGAGGCAGGGGTCGGCAAAAGGGGTCATCCATATTACCTGTTCAGGTTCACTGTTTTAGTGATATTGACGTTATTATTCACTGGATTGAGATGGAAATTGGAATACGAGAGTTTTAAGGAACGAACAATTGATTCCAATCTTCCGATTTTGAGCCAGGGGTCAGAAAAAGGTGTCGTCCATATTACCTAATCATTATTTTTGCGATATTGACATTATTATATATATTATTATAAAGATGAAAATTGGTACAGGGAAGTTTTCAGGGACGGGTAATCGATTTCTGGTATCAGATTTGATGTAAGATGCTGGCAAAAGGGGTCGTCCAAATTACCTCATCACTGTTTTTGCGATGCTGACGTTATTGTACATTGGATTGCAATGAAAATTCACGCATGTGGTTTGTATTTGAAAGACGGGCAGCCGATTTCAGGTATCAAATTTTGTAAAAGGGGTCGGCCAGAGGGTCGTCCATATTACTTTTTCATTATTTTTTTGCGATATTGACGTTATTATACACCGGATTGAGATGAAAAATTGGCACACGGTAGGTTTTAGAAACGAACAATTGATTCCAATTATACAACTTCGGGATAGGGGTCGCCAAAAGGGGTCGTCCATATTACCTCTTCACTGTTTTCGCGATAATGGAAATTGATACACGGACGGATAATCGATGTAAGGTATCAAATTTGGTATGAGGGGCCGACAAAAGTGGTCGTCCATATTACCTGTTCACTGCTTTTGTGATACTGACGTAATTGTTCGTTGAATTTCAATGAAAATTCACGCTGTGAGTTTTAAAAGACGAGCAGCCTTATTCAGGTGTCAAATTTTGTATAACGAATCGTCCAAAGAGGTCGTTACCTTATCACTGTTTTTGCGATTTTAACAATATTATTTACTAGACGTAGATTAAAATTGGATTAAAGGGCCTGCAGCAGGGGTCGTCCATGTTATGGGTATGGTTTTTAGTTATTGACGATTATGCATCGGATTGGGATTAAAAATTTCCGCATCCAGGATTTTAAGAGATGGGCAATTAACTGAATGTAAAAATTAGCGGGTTTTTTTAAGGCAAGACGAATCGATCCTTATTTTGGAATTATGAGTTAAAAGTTAATGCATAGTATCGATGAGGAAAATTCGGGCACAGTTATGTAATGGGAATGTTGGGTATTCAATTTCGGATACTCATGCAACGCAAAAGCGTAATTCTCATGAACCAGCAATAGTTTTCGTGACAATTTTGTGGAATTTATACGTAGGAATTAAAGAACGGGTTCTGGAAAGAAACAAATAAATTAACAACGTATGGCGTGTGGCGGTTTTCCAACCTTTTAATAAGAATACTCTTACTAAATAGTTATTTTTTATTCAGTGTAAGGAATATTATACTTTGTTTGAAAAACATAATCTTATTTTATCACATTTTTATAGTTGCTTGCGAGACGATGTTCGTACAGGATCAACTAGTTTATTATTATAAATTTGAATTTCGAAACACCGGCTATCGTCGGGTCCTTCGCACGGGCCTGTAGCCAGTTATTTTCATATATATTTTTACCTAGAAATATAACTCAAAAGGGATAACTTTAATATTGAAAATATATTTGACAAAATTTAATAAAACACTTGCCGTAACTCAGTATTTGATCCGGTGGTTTCACAGGTAAAGAATTATGAGTTTCAGTATTTTAAGGCTTTGATTTCTTCTCGGTCCTAAATGTAATACATCTTGGCCTTAAAAAATAAAATTTAAAGTTTTTTCTTAAATAATTATTTGTGAAAATTGAAAAAAAATTCTTGTGTTTTTGTTTGTATATCTCCAAACAAAAAGTTGTTCTAAAACATCCTTTTTGTAATAAGTGTGTTGTATTGAAGAGAGTATCCTCTATAATGAGGCAAATTTTTAAAGATGCCAAACTTTACTTGTTATTGGTCCTAAAATCACACACCGTGAATTCAACTCTCAAAAATTTTATAAGGATTTGAATTGTTCAATCTTAATTGTAGCGGGATGCTTATGATTTTTTATTCTTATCTTCGACATATTCAAATACCAAAATAATTTTTTTTGCCTTTTAATAATTTTTTTTAGTTTATTTTAATAATAAAATTATTTCAAATTATTCTTAATCCCGTAGCTTATGTATCTCATTGTTCTTTTTTCTATCTTTCTCTTTTAGGTAAGCTTCACTTTTTGGTCCAGGGATCATTTAATAAACGCCACCCACCTGAACTACTCTTCTTCCATCTATTTTTGGAAGAGTGATGTGCAAAATCTTCTCCAGGGGTAAGTTTTATCGTAACTTTGCAGCAACCCTCGTAACAACGGGTAGTTTGGTATCAAAATCTGCTCTCCCCGTTGCCACCCACGTTGCTGTCTGTGCCCAGAATAATTCTCTCCCCTAGAAATCTGTTAAGTATCCTCCTAGCCTGGCACGGACCATTACAGAGCAATTAAACTTTTTGCCAGCGCAATTTTCAATCTTCAATCAGGAAAAGTTGTTTGACCACCCACATCCGACGACGACGGGTCATAAAACATGAATTGGCTATAATTGACGGCTTCTTTAAAGTTTTTTTTTACTCTCTGTTCATTGCTAAAGGGACTGAAGTATTCAGAACATTCTGGATGGGAATAGTTTACCGAACTAACTAATGGCAAGGTTGTACATTACAGAAGGATTTACGAGTGAGAATAAAGTTTAAGCTCATAGAATGGAATTTTATTGCTCGTGTGAAAGAGTTTCAATTATGGCAGCAGCATAAATGTGAGTTCATGAAACAAACACCATCCCCGGGGGTAATTGAACTTATTCATTTGTCGTGTTTTCGGGCGCAAGCTGGAAATGAAAGGAAACTTTTCGGTTTGGTGTTTATTATTTTTGGAAACCTACTGGTATATTAATATTGCAGAAGTAACGAATATGGGTGCAGATCTCAGTTTGAGATTCTCAGAATGTGGGAAAAAGGAAGAAGATAAGAAGATTTCAAAAGTTCTTATGAAAATTTGAAACAGATATAAACTTAGATTGACATCTAAAATTTTACAAAAGTGACCAATAATATGGAATAGACTTCTCGATAAATAAATGACAAAAAAAAAACAAAAATGACAAAAATGACAAAAATGACAAAAATGACAAAAATGACAAAAATGACAAAAATGACAAAAATGACAAAAATGACAAAAATGACAAAAATGACAAAAATGACAAAAATGACAAAAATGACAAAAATGACAAAAATGACAAAAATGACAAAAATGACAAAAATGACAAAAATGACAAAAATGACAAAAATGACAAAAATGACAAAAATGACAAAAATGACAAAAATGACAAAAATGACAAAAATGACAAAAATGACAAAAATGACAAAAATGACAAAAATGACAAAAATGACAAAAATGACAAAAATGACAAAAATGACAAAAATGACAAAAATGACAAAAATGACAAAAATGACAAAAATGACAAAAATGACAAAAATGACAAAAATGACAAAAATGACAAAAATGACAAAAATGACAAAAATGACAAAAATGACAAAAATGACAAAAATGACAAAAATGACAAAAATGACAAAAATGACAAAAATGACAAAAATGACAAAAATGACAAAAATGACAAAAATGACAAAAATGACAAAAATGACAAAAATGACAAAAATGACAAAAATGACAAAAATGACAAAAATGACAAAAATGACAAAAATGACAAAAATGACAAAAATGACAAAAATGACAAAAATGACAAAAATGACAAAAATGACAAAAATGACAAAAATGACAAAAATGACAAAAATGACAAAAATGACAAAAATGACAAAAATGACAAAAATGACAAAAATGACAAAAATGACAAAAATGACAAAAATGACAAAAATGACAAAAATGACAAAAATGACAAAAATGACAAAAATGACAAAAATGACAAAAATGACAAAAATGACAAAAATGACAAAAATGACAAAAATGACAAAAATGACAAAAATGACAAAAATGACAAAAATGACAAAAATGACAAAAATGACAAAAATGACAAAAATGACAAAAATGACAAAAATGACAAAAATGACAAAAATGACAAAAATGACAAAAATGACAAAAATGACAAAAATGACAAAAATGACAAAAATGACAAAAATGACAAAAATGACAAAAATGACAAAAATGACAAAAATGACAAAAATGACAAAAATGACAAAAATGACAAAAATGACAAAAATGACAAAAATGACAAAAATGACAAAAATGACAAAAATGACAAAAATGACAAAAATGACAAAAATGACAAAAATGACAAAAATGACAAAAATGACAAAAATGACAAAAATGACAAAAATGACAAAAATGACAAAAATGACAAAAATGACAAAAATGACAAAAATGACAAAAATGACAAAAATGACAAAAATGACAAAAATGACAAAAATGACAAAAATGACAAAAATGACAAAAATGACAAAAATGACAAAAATGACAAAAATGACAAAAATGACAAAAATGACAAAAATGACAAAAATGACAAAAATGACAAAAATGACAAAAATGACAAAAATTACAAAAATTACAAAAATGACAAAAATTACAAAAATTACAAAAATGACAAAAATGACAAAAATGACAAAAATGACAAAAATGACAAAAATGACAAAAATGACAAAAATGACAAAAATGACAAAAATGACAAAAATGACAAAAATGACAAAAATGACAAAAATGACAAAAATGACAAAAATGACAAAAATGACAAAAATGACAAAAATGACAAAAATGACAAAAATGACAAAAATGACAAAAATGACAAAAATGACAAAAATGACAAAAATGACAAAAATGACAAAAATGACAAAAATGACAAAAATGACAAAAATGACAAAAATGACAAAAATGACAAAAATGACAAAAATGACAAAAATGACAAAAATGACAAAAATGACAAAAATGACAAAAATGACAAAAATGACAAAAATGACAAAAATGACAAAAATGACAAAAATGACAAAAAAGACAAAAATGACAAAAATGACAAAAATGACAAAAATGACAAAAATGACAAAAATGACAAAAATGACAAAAATGACAAAAATGACAAAAATGACAAAAATGACAGAAATGACAAAAATGACAAAAATGACAAAAATGACAAAAATGACAAAAATGACAAAAATGACAAAAATGACAAAAATGACAAAAATGACAAAAATGACAAAAATGACAAAAATGACAAAAATGACAAAAATGACAAAAATGACAAAAATGACAAAAATGACAAAAATGACAAAAATGACAAAAATGACAAAAATGACAAAAAAAAAAGACAAAAAAAAAGACAAAAATTACAAAAATTACAAAAATGTCAAAAATGACAAAAATGACAAATGACACAAAAGTGACAAAAAAATTACATAAAAATGACAAAAAAATTACATAAAAATGACATAAAAATTTCATAAAAATTACACAAAAATGACACAAAAATGACACAAAAATGACACAAAAATGACACAAAAATGACACAAAAATGACACAAAAATGACATAAAAATAACACAAAAATGACACAAAAATGACAAAAAAATGGCACATAAATGACACATAAATGGCAGAAAAGTGACACCAAAATGACTCAAAAATGACACAACAAGGGCACGAAAATGACACCAATATGACATGAAAATGACACAAAAATGACACAAAAATGATACAAAAATGACACAAAAATGACACAAAAATGACACAACAATGACACAAAAATTACATAAAAATGGCACAAAATGATTCAAAAATGATTCATGGATGACACAAATATGACAAGAACGAATTATTTTTGCATCCACTTTATTTTGAAGTAACTTATTCGTTATCAGAGTTAGTTAGTTATCTACTTTTAAATCTAGAAAACAGGATGTTCTTCAGATTTGATCTTTTTCTTATACTAGTGACTAGATTTTCCACCAACATATATGACCAATCTGACCCGAAAAGGATGACTTCTTTTCGGTTTCGCAACATGAATTTCAATTGCTTTCGAAAAAATTTGTAGTCCCACAAAGGCTCTCTCTCGAGACCAGCAAGCTACATCAGTCTTCAGCAGAAATGCCAAGAAGTAGCTTCGAGCAGCATAAATCGCATAACGTTGCATAGAAGAAAAAAAAATCGAAACAAGCACAACAATACAAGAAATGGTTCTTTGCAACACCGAGAAGGAACACACCATTCATTCATTGCACTCCTTTCTTCATCCATTGCGATGTGCATTTGGTAAAGTGTTTTTCCCATTCTTCTGACAGTCAACTGGCAAAATGTTTATGCTTGGGTGGAGTGTTTGTGTGCTGGCCCCCTCTTTTTGGTTGGAATATGCTGCATCCATCGTACTTAGCGCGGAAGAGGGTAACATTTTTCTTCCGTCCGCCTCAGAAAATGCACAAACTAGTGACACTTGCCGGCAATGCGAGACACAATAGATTATTGCTGAAGGCAGATACTACTGCTATCATTTCTTACGGTTGACGCGTAGAACTTTGCGCTTTTCCCGAGTCTTTTATTCTGTAAATCTGTGTCACGGTGCATGGTAGCGATCTGCGTGTTACTGTAGTGAGCGACACAGCTAATGCGAACAACCTTGAATCAGTTTTCATACGAGTAACCAAACAACAGTTCTGAAGATATTACTACTTTCCAAATTGTAGTTTATAACTTACAAAAAAACGTACAGTATGACCCATAAAAAATGCGAAAATTTTTAGAAGTCACTTTTTGCTTGTTTTTGACGGTTCACCTAATCTTTCATATCTCTTTTATTTATCTTTCTTATCTCTCTTATTTTACTTATCTTTCTTATCTCTCTTATTTTACTTATCTCTCTTATCTCTCTTATCTCTCGTATCTCTCTTATCTCTCTTATCTCTCTTATCTCTCTTATCTCTCTTATCTCTCTTATCTCTCTTATCTCTCTTATCTCTCTTATCTCTCTTATCTCTCTTATCTCTCTTATCTCTCTTATCTCTCTTATCTCTCTTATCTCTCTTATCTTTTTCGTCTGTTTCATCTCTTTTTTATTTCTCATTTTAAACATGAAATCGCTTTAGAAATGATAGCCCAAGTCGTATTGTGAATCGCAATTCCTACCAAACTAGAAAACAATCGTAAAAATGGTTACTTGAAGTCGGAATTAATCGGATACGATAAAAATTCCGCCATGTTTACAGATTCTGAAGACGCGAACTTCAACTGAGAAAACAGCCTTGTGTTCTCTCTGCGACCACCAGTGCAACAAAATTGAAAAAAACGGATGGTGTTTTAGAAAGAATTGACCAATGAGAGAAATTCAAATATTGTTGATGGCAACGGTTAGCATGTGTTGAGAGCAAAAACTTGTACTGTACGAATAAGGTGTCGAATATCGTTAAATATACATAATTCTTATCGCTTTAGCCAAAACTGAAAAATATGCATGCATATTGCCTCCGCTTTGGTAGGTGAATACTGTTTTTGTGAGTTAAATACGATCATTTTATGAAGTAATAAAACGTATAAGAAAGTTGTTGAGAAATATACCTACAAAAATGTTTGCTGGGTCATCTCTCACACCTCTCATTCTTTATCTCTCATAGTTTTCATTACTCTCATTTTTTTCTTCTATCTTCTTTCTCCTCGTGGCCGCAGGAACGGGGGGGATTTGGGGGTTTACCACCCCCTCCCCCCATCAAAGTTCAGAAATTGAATAATTATTCAAAATTCAGATTAAGCTTGTAAATGAGTTCAAGCTCAAAATATCAAGATAACTGTTTCGATGAGGAGTTCAAATCACAAGGGATTGCAGGCTTATAACATTGATTGTAAATTCAATTTCCAAATTTTAAATTTTCATCCAAAGTTAGTTTCTATATACAATTCAGCTAAAAATAACAACTAAATGTAGAATTTCAGTTCATTTTCCAATTATGAAATTGATTTTTAATGCAAAATATTTGCAGATAAAAAACAAAAAATTGCACGATATTACATTTTTTTTTGGGTGTATTGTTTAACATTCTTAACATTGCAGTTTTTTAAAGAGACACATTTTGAACTATAATATTAAATATTATTCAGGTTTGTTAAAAATCCCAATTTGACCGCAAAATTTTAATCTTTTACATTTACTTTTGAAAGTTTGATTAATTTCGATCGAAAATTAAAATCGTTGAATTGTCTCAAGAGTGTGGTTGGTTGAGCTTATTTGATTCAAACATAGGTTTTTTAATTGAAGACATTAAAAAAACTTATTTGATACTAAAAAAAATCCAAATCTACCAACATTTTGCGTAAGCTCAAAGGTTTGATCATCGATGAAAGTTTTTTATTTTGTTACTAAAGACTTTATTATACAAGTTAAGCTTACAATTTTGAAGATTTAAGGACATTTTTTAATAAGTTACTATTCAATTTGAAAAATTATTAATGGAATTCAACTTAAACTGTGTAATCAAATAGCACTAAAATAATTCTTTTCAGATTTTGTTTATTCATGAAGTGTTTGAGAAAAATACCACGGTGTGCCAAAATATTTTATTAAAAATAAAAAATGACCACCAAAACGGCAGTTGACATTCGAAAGATATAGTATTCAGGCATCTATCCTGAAAATTTTGAAATATTTCATCGGGCTTTTTTGAAATTAGAGCGATTTTAAATTTTATGTCAATTTGCATTAGATTTCCAATGGGGTTTTTCGACCTTATGTTCTATGACCATGGATTTTTCTGACTACACATATTTTATGACAATCACCAAGTTCAATGACTTTATAGAAAATTTCATGCCCGACAACTTTGTGGAAGACCGGAAAAAGATTTGAGTTGATCCTGAAAAGTTATTGGCAATTTTCTAAAACTTTATTAGACTGATTGAAATTTTTCCATGTTTTTTGAGTTTTTTTTTAAATTCCACTTCACTAAAAAGCAAATATCTTTCCAGGCGTGGTTTGAATCGGTTTTGGGTCTTAAACTATTGTTTCGTGCTTAAAATGTGCTTAGTCCAACAAGGTAAATAGCGTAATATTGGCTTTAAAGTAGTTATTTTTGATTACCTTCTTGGATTCAACAATAAAAATAAATGATATTTTTTATTTAAAATTAAAAATCAACACAGATGACTACTGTTATAGTCCTTTAAAGCGTTTAACAGATGATCATAGTAAAACTTCGATGTATCGGGGGTTTGATATCGTTTCCACGTTTCTGAAAAATCATGATGAACACTCTCCGAGGCTTGCTCTCCGAATACACCCAGCGATTTTCCGGTGTATTCGCAAAAATCTTTTACATGGAATCGTAGAATGTGGAATTTGGAAGAGTTTGGCACTTAAAGATTCTCCCACACTGTAGAAAACTCATTAATGAGTGATGTGTACTCGGAATCTAAGTTTTCCTTAAAGCATGACTTGTAAATCTCCTGGCACAGCTTCAGTGCCTGCGATATCGTTAATTTTACAGTTTTAAGTATTTTTTTTATTTATCTATTTTACTTACCTTTAAATGTTCTTGCACGTCAAAATGACCTTCAAACACATCTGAGGAATCCATTAGATTATGCCAACCAAACGTTTGTTGGAGATGCCTCAATCCTGCCTTTGCAGTCCACAATTCTGCTATCTCTGGATTCGTTGCTGCAACTGACTTTTAAATCTCCTGCAACATATCCATTGATGTCTTGCAACTGTAACGCGTTCCAAATTGGAGCAACATTCATCCAGTTTTGGGACAAGAGCAAGAATCAAAAGCCTAATAGTTGATTAAATAATTTGACGTTATTATACTATAAGCCTAATGTTCATAACTATTTCTAAAATACCGCCATCCTTGAAACGTTCAGCTTTGGAGTGCTGTACAAGTGAAATCCCCGACAAAGTAATTTTAAAAGAACCACCTCCACCGTCCATTCCCAATTAAAAAATTAGTTCTTCATCAGTCATATTTCGCGAGTCTCGAATCTTTTGAATAATTCCTTTTACATCGACGCAGTATACTACAGGTGCTTCTTTGACGCTTTCGTTTCCTCCCATATCACCCAACTTCTTGATTTCGAAGAAATCCTTTAATTGCCGGTTATATGAGCCTAACTTTTCTTAAAGAAGAGGCTCAAAATTTATACCCATTTTACGGAAATTTCGTGTAATACTAAGGGTTTTGTTCACGCTTAAGTTGTTGTCAACTTTTATTTCGAACACATTCTGGGCAGATACAGGAGCAGTTGGTTTCAAAGAGCTGTGAGCTCGTATGATGACTATTACCCATAGATTTACTATGACATACACATTTATGCTGAAAATTCTATCCCAAACAACTTTATCGAAGACCCAAAACTGATTCAAACTACGTCTGGAAAGATATTCGCTTTTAAGATAAGCGGAATTGAAACAAAAACTCAAGAAACATGGACAAATTTCAATCAGTCTAAAAAAGTTTAGACAATTGCCAATAACTTTTCAGGATCAATTCAAATCTTTTTCCTGTCTTCCACAAAGTTGTCGGGCATGAAATTTTCTATAAAGTCATTGAACTGGGTGATTGTCATAAAATATGTATAGTCAGAAAAATCCATGGTCATAGAACATAAGGTCGAAAAACCCCATTGGAAATCTAATGCAAATTGACATAAAATTTAAAATCGCTCTAATTTCAAAAAAGCCTGATGAAACATTTCCAAATTTTCAGGATAGATGCCTGAATACTATATCTTTCGAATGTCGACTGCCGTTTTGGTGGTCATTTTTTATTTTTAATAACGTATTTTGGCACACCGTGTACCATTAAAAATCAGTCATAACTCCTCCCCTTCTCCCGATCCTCAATGAGACTTCTTCCGACGGACCTATTCCCAGTTCGCGCGTTCTCTCAGAAATCTACAGAACATGCAAAAAATTGAGAGTTGAGTCACCGAACTTAGATGAAAACGGTAAATTTCGGCGACAAGAAAGTAAATATTCTCATTCGGTTTGTCCTGCCGTATGCGTGCATGCGAAATCAGTTTGAATCGTACACTCGTACGGTGTGCACGCATTTTATTCCCGTGTTTTTTTATTTGTGTGCTTTCAATCGTAGCAGTCGAATTCTCAGGCAGGCAAATACGCGTTTCTCTGGAGGGCGTGTCTTAGATTATGGCAGATTTTTCTCAGATTATGGCACTCACCCAAGGCTCATGTATGGTGTGTTCATCTCTGCCGATTAGATGATGCAAAATCGCCAGAGAGATCGTTACGATCCCTCTGTCGATTTGAGTTACCTCTCAGCCAATTCATGTTTACTGGGTTTAGACATTTAGACATTTATTTTACACACAAGAAGAGATGCCAATGTGCCTGATTTTTCAGGATTTGACTGATTTTTAGAGGCTCAGCCTGACAACCTGATAAGCCATTGATTTTGCCTGATTTTTAAAAATATGCCTGATTTTACCTGATTTTTACGAATGTGGTGAAAAATGGGTAGTAAGGAGCTAGATTGGATACCATTGCTGAAGTTGAAAAGTGAAAATGTGGCTGAATTCAAAGGAATTGAAAGATTCCCTTTAATTCTTATTTAAAGAAGAGAATCTTTCGATTGCTTTGACTCAGTAGAATTATTCAACCAAGTAGGCTCACAACACATATTACAGTGAAAATGGTTGAGCGATGACCGAAAAAAAGGTCATCACTCTGAGCGAAATTTCCGTTCCTTTAACATAGTCTGATTTTACCTGATATTTATTTCACCAGTTCCCTGATTTTTGAAAAAAAAATGTTGGCAACCCTGCTCACAAGAATACATAAATGACTGACTTTGTTTTGCCGAGTGTTGCCAAAATAACAAACGTTGCCATAGACGCTTATTTAATTATATTTATCTTCAGTGTTGCCGAATATAGCTATTATTTTATTTTGTTATATTTTTAATTAAATTTGATTTATATTCTGCAAATCTTTGATCTCATCCCCACATCCCTTTTCACCTCTGTTTTCAATTAAAACATTTTACGCATCGACTTTCGTTTTTTTTTTCTCTAAAAATAAATTTATTTACTAAATATTCTTAATTTATGTTCCATATTCCACATCTTTATTCTCCTTCCTACAAATTTCATTCAATTTCTGCATATCCTTCACCTCATCTCTGCATTCTTTCTCAACTCTATTCTCAAAAAAATCTTATTTACAGACTTTTGTTTTTCTAAAATACATCTCATATAAATAACTACAACTACAATAACTACTTACAAATCATCTCAATTCTACATTCCATTCTCTGCAAAAGCAAGATAAGTGCAATGCATTTTTAATGGTTTCAGATTTCATTTTTTCAACGTTTTTTACCCTGTTTCTTTTCGTTTTATAATTACTACAGGAACTGTTATGTTACAGTATTTTCGTATTCGGTAAGCCAACTCTGTCATTTTCTACCAGAAGGCCAAATCTAAACAGACAATCAGCAATAGCTGCCTTACAAATCTGTACTTCCGTAGCCAATTCCGTTTTTCTACACCGGAACGACAGATCGATGCAAACTATCAGCAGCAGCAGCTTTGAAAATCTGCGCTTCCAAATTCTTTCCGTCTTTTTCCACCGGAAGGCCAAATCAAAACAATCAGCAGCAGCAGCCTTTAATATCTGCGCTGTTTGTGCTTATTCTACCAACCACGCCATAGTCGTGATTTTACTAATCTTAATTGAGAGATTCACTTAGACACGTCTGTCACTAACAAGAATAGATCAATAGGTGGTATGAATAAGAAAATAGCAATTATTTCGATAGCTTTTACTTAGCTCGAACTAAAGAATGGCAAAACTTGAAAGCACTTGTTCAACTAGATATCAAAAAGCTGAGTATAACATTTACTTTCAAACAGCTCCGTAATAAAAAGATGCATGCCATTTGAAGTATTTGACTCATAAAACTGCTCGAAAATAGCAAAAGCAATTACTAGAGTTTTTTTTTTTTAAATCAGCCAACGACTGACTTTGTTTTGTTTATTTTGCCTAGTGTTGCCAAAATAATAAACGTTTCCATAGACATTTATTCTATTCTATTTATCTTCAGTGCTGCCGAATACAACTATTATTTTATTTTGTTATATTTTTATTTAAATTTCATTTATATTCTTCATATCTTTAATCTTATCCCTACACCTATCGCTCTTCTTTTACCATTTTTATCATCTTATTCCTCTTTACTCCATTTTTCTTTCTTTTTCCTCCCTCTTGTTTCGCTGTTTTTTTTTTTTGTAATCATTATTAGCTTCGTTCAACGGTTGGTAAAAATCGGTTTCAACTGGTTTCTGTCAACTGGTAAATGTTCAACGAGCCAATGTTTTGGTCGAAACAAGTCAGGTCGTTGTTCATTGGAGCAAGTTGAAACTAGTCGAAACCAATCCAGCTCGGCAGCAGGATTCTTTTCGACCTAGTAGAAATCGGTCGAAGTCAATTGGAAAGAGACAGGTGATCAACTGTCGATCCATTTCTACTTGTTTCGACCCGTTTCGACCTAACTCCATTGAACAGACTTATTGTATCACGCCCCTATTCCTCCTCTTTTTTTTCGCAATTTCTATTTTCTTTTTTTAGATCTTTTTTCTGACTCATGCTTTTAATTTCATTTTACTCTATAACTGTACCAAAATTTTCATCACATCTTTACCATCTTCAAGATCTGCTTAATATTTTTGTTTGCCAATATGTTGCCAATTTTTCTCTTTTCATCCTTCTCTCTCTTTCTCTCAAACATTCACTTCTAATGCCGTATTTGTTTTTATCTGATGACCAACCGGTTGTGCACCAAATGCTGTCATCTTCATACAAAAAAAAAACGCTATGACAGCACTTGGTGCACAACCGGTGGACTACCAGGGTGAAAACAAATAGGACATAAGTATATGTATGTAAGTATATGTTTTTCTCAATTGACATATAAGCTATTTTGGTTGATGTTTCTCGGTGATTCAAAAGCATGCATTAACAAATAAAGCTAGAAACAGCTGTGATCAAAGCTTGTGACAATAGATAGATAGTCTTATTCTATGTTCTTGTTTTTTTATGTTTTCATTTGACTTTCTGTTTCTTTTTACTTATTTTTTCTCTTTTTTGTTTTATTTTATATTTCAACTCAGTTTATTTTCTTTTTTTTGTCTTTACGATTTTATCGGGTTTGTTTGAATGTGTCTTTTATGTTTTTTTTCTAAATTATTCCGTTTTTTCTCCTTTGTTTTTCTTATTAATAACTACTTTTGTTTTATTCCTTTTTAATCGTTGCCTTTGCTTTCCGTTATATTTTTTTTTGACTTCCATAAAATTTATTTTTATTCTGGCTTTCTTCATTAAATGATTTTTCTTTTTCTCTCATTATCTATTTAATAATTAACAGTATTTTATTTTATTATCTCAGTACTTCAACTTATCTATTCCTTCTTCAATAACTTTTGTTGTTTTTTCTCCCTTTTTTTAATTTCAAAATTTTTTCAACTCAACTTTGATCAAAATTTGCATTCCTGATTTTAAACAGTGTTGCACGATAAAAAGATCAAACAAACCTGCTCCGTAAGATTCTCAAATTTCACAAAATTGGAATATCATGATCCCACAGGAAAGAACAACTCTCCGAAAAAGTAACATTCCATCCGGTCCGTCGGCGGCCGGTGGTGTTGGAAGTGATTGGCAAAAGCAAGTTCAAAAGTCATTTTTAATTAAAACCGTTTCCGGAAAGTGAGATGAACCGTTCATTTTCGGCTTCAGGCTGGAAAGCGAAAATAAACCGACGACGGTAGCGGTGAGCTCCTGTGACTTCCGGTTTGAAGTTTTGGGCTTCGTTCTTGTTCATTATTTTATTCTACCAGCTGTGATTGGGGAGATTCACGTTGCAAAAATAATTAAAAGATAGAAAAACAATCATGAAAATGTGCCACATCGATAAGC